>NW_025813436.1:1069510-1235619 GCF_021976095.1 Xenia sp. Carnegie-2017
GTTAGTAGGAATATATCATTCAAGTAGTAGAGTCCTGAGAAGATTGTTGGTGTTGATGTTGACTAACGTTTCGACAATCTTAGCAGTGGTTATATTCTGATTTAAGCAAGGAGGAAACATTTGCTTGCTCCATCACAACCAATGCGGATCATTTAAAGATGTCATTAATGTTTTGAAGGCTTGCTGCACTGTTTTATAATTTTAACTTATCTCTTCCTTTCCCGTTCACGACGAGTAAATCCCAATTTTAATTATCATTATCATTCATATACGGCAGTTACAAAAAAACACCGGCACCGTATTACCTAAACGCTCGATCGGCTTGTGCATAATTAGATAACTTCCTGTGAAGTAATACCTAATAACTAACAAATACTATAATTAAACTAATGCTAACGTTAGTTGAACATGTATATAACTGGTTTATACTAGAAAAATTAGCGTTGGCGAATGGTAAGAAATAATGCAATTATATAAGTATTCATAAAAAATTATGTCGTATTAGTATTTTAAAAGCATTATTTACCATGTTTATACTTACAAGTACGTCTGCCCGATCTTCCACATTTAAAATCAGCATACAGGCTACTTATATACCGGAAAAAAACAGAAGCAATATGTTGTATTGTCGTCGTATTTGAAGTTAATTTTTGCTGTCCGGAAACAGTAATAAGATCAATTAATGTTGTTTTCTTTACAAGCTCAATCTGATAAGGAAGTGCTCGAAAATATCCAACCATGTCGATATCAGAAAATTCTCCATTATTCGTTAAAATAACCGAAAGATTCGAGGAATATAGTTCCGATAAGTTTTGAAACACAACTCCAATTGCTCTTAAGTAGTACATGGTTAGATTAATGTTCTGACCTACAAAAGAAATTCTTGCTAATTATATTACCTCATTTATTGAATTTACATTACAAATTAATTACTACTTGAATAATTAACATTGTAAATTTCTTTCTCTTTACAAAAACAATTCAAATATTCTTGTGTTAAATAACTTAAAAAAAACAAAATCAAAAGTGAAAAAATTTTTTGGTGAGAAATTCAACAGCTTGTATAAAAGCTCTGTCTATCTTTCCTCAAAGTTAGAAACATTAGGAAAATGTAATCAATCTTTGACACTAAAGCAATTTGTAGAATACTTTTCTGTATATCAGTGATATCACTTGAAGTTTTGCTGATAATTATGCGATAATCTACTCTGTGCATGTATCTTTTTACTGAAATTTGCACTACATTAATAAAGAATTTGGAGCTGTAAAAATTTTTCCATCGTATAAGCGATATGTTCATTTGTTGTCTACATTAAAATCCATCATATTTCGTTACTGCAGATTGTAGAAAAAAAATTTTTGAATAGAAATAATGAATAAAAGAAAGTTTGTTTTTACCTCTTTGAATTGTTTCAATAAATGGCTCCAAGAATTTTCTGACATCCATAAACACGCTGTAATGTCTAGCTTGCTCACACAATCCTGCCCCCCAAGAGACTATCCCTAATTGTATCCAAGTATTGTTGCGTTTACATTGATAGGGACCACCACTATCACCATTACATGCACTGACTCCACCTGATCTACGACCACCACAGACTGACCTTGGTGAGACTCTCCCGTTAAAAGAGCTAAAACTATTGCATTCTTGAAGACTAATAATATCAAGTTTTACCTGTTGTAAGTATGGAGAAGTGGAGCCAGATGCAGTACGTCCCCAGCCAATCACAAAACATGTATCGTTTTCGTTAAAAATATCATCTCGACTAGGAAGACAAACAGGCAGCACACGCTCGGTAAAGTTCAAAGGAGTCGGGAGTTTCATCAAAGCAACGTCATAGTCCAAAAAATATACAGGTCCGTTTAAGTAATATTTAGGATGAATATACATGGCAACTGACGTCAAAGAGTATTCATAAACACTAGTTGTGTCTGTTCTATGATCTGCAACATTTATTGTAATTCCGGTGAAAAAATTTGCAGGTATTGTTGATTGTACAAGACAATGAGCTGCTGTCAAAATCCAATATTTGTCAATAATTGATCCTGCACAATGAATAGAGCCTCCTCGAGTCAAACTAACTATCCATGGCCAAGAGTTTGGTCTAGCCTCTGTTCCTCCTACAATGAGAGACTGTGGAGACTGAGATCCAGCGAGAATCTTGCGCTTGCCACAGGAGCTCATTTGAGAAGAAGTACCTGTCAAATTTTATCAGATTTCTATTAAAGTTAGTTAACAAACATTTTACTCTGTCAATAAATTTGTAATAAAACTTAGTCAGTAATTGAAAAACTAGGATGCTCAGTCATTTTATTAATTTGGTATACTTATCTTGAAATATAATATTAAATATCATGTGAGTTGGAGAAAAATGGGTCAGTGCAATTTTAAGTACGTAATGCCGTAAATTGTTTTACATCCAAGTAAATATTTTATACTTTACCAAAAAAATCATGAATAGTATTTTTCAAAATAGGTATCTGTTTATCTTCAGAGAAACTAACTCATTGTTGCTCATGGGCCAATGTCTAATAGGATCCTGTAGAAAGTATTAATAGGAATTCCTATTGATATTTTTCGTAAGGGTAACTCATTGTTGTGCACGTGGTTGTATATTAATATTAACTGCACTGTGCACCTAATGATAATAATATTATATTGTACAAGAAAAAGCATCAATTACTCGACCAATTAATGTAAATCTTCTTCTATTTAAAGCCAAAAATTGCATAAGAGTATTTAAAACAGGTGTTTGAAAAACGTTTGTGCGGTACAACAAATTGAAAGGCATCAAAAGTCAATAATCAACATTTTAAGGTCAAAATTCAGTAGTTCATCTGGTTTGAAGGTAAAAAATTTTGTTTTTACGTTACATTTCTGTTAGCAGCAACATGACGTTTATTTAAAAAATCACCCTTGTCTTCAAAATGAAATTAATTACGTCACTAATTTTGTCAAAAAGAGTGGTTGATTACAGAAAAAATTAGTCATAAATAAAGTTGTATTTGGAAAAGATTTTTGTCAGAAGTATTTAAGCCTTGAAATCGAATTACTTGAGAGATAAAATGTCATTAATGTAAACTTTCTTCAAGCTTGCATTATTGCCTACTTTTATAATAGTGTCGGTATCAAAAGTGCATTTGCAAATTGACTAAGAAGTTGAAAAAGGAAAAAATAGGATTGTGAATGATTTATGTTATAATCTTCTTTAAACGCAGTCATACTGATAAGAGTATACTGCAGTAAGTGCTAATAAGTCTGGCAATTACGCAACACTTTTTGTCCCTTAAATCTTATGTAACGCATAAACATCTGTTCAAAGTAAATTGGCACTGCTCATAAGTCACTCATCCAGGAAAGTTTAAATCTAGAATAAATAATAAGGAAACTGATATCATAAGGATAGAGATATTAAGGTATAGACACTAAGGGCAATTTATTAATAGGAAAAATATTCACATTTATAGGAGGTAACAAAAAAGAACAATGAATAATATTTTTGCAATGCTTATCAAAAATGGCTTTGCGACATTAATGGAGATGTATTAGAGTTAGGGACAATCTAAAGGTTTATTGCTAGAGGTAAGTTATCTATAGAACAAAGAAAGCCCGTTTTTTACTCTTAAAACAAGAATCTTTTTTTGCTCAATCTCTGTAAGGAAAAACAGTTAAAGAGCAATATACTGTGCAAGTAGAGGACTGCAAAGTTCGTTCTCATTAAGACCAAGTCACTCACAGACAAACATCACAAGAAAATGAACTCATTGACCAAACGATTGTTACCAACAACCTGATATTTATCAGAGAGTAATGGTGCTGAAAAAGCTGAATCCACAACAAAATATCTAATTAGAGTTAAGGTACGTTTACACACAACAATTTGTCAGACGGACACTAACATCATATGAGTCGTTATTGCTATATTTGGAAAGTTGCATGCAATGGCTTCAGAATTCGCGACTCGAAAAATCGTATGAAAATCTGTTTCAAGTTATAAATTTTTCCCTATGTCAAATAAGGTGCTATAGTTAACGAAACCATCATATTATGATTCTTTAAAGATAATTTTAATAACGTTTTCAGTCAGTTAGGAAAACGAAATGATCAAAATACGAGAACTTTGTTCAATCTCATGTGTACACGCATTTTTAGACATGCACTAAACATTTATTCATAAAGCTTTTCAGACTAGAGAACGAACTGCTACTTAATTTTTAAGTTAGATAATTGACATTCGTTTACCTTTGAAACGTTGTGTTGATCCCAAAAAAAATTTTATATCTGGTAGGTTTACTTCCAGAAACAAAAAAAACACATGTATGTATATATATGGAGATCTGTTCCAGCGAAAATTATATTAGGCGTATAATTTATAGCTCTATGCAACGTCGAAAACAACTTGACCCGTTACATTCCATCTTGGTAAGCTAATTGCGTTACTCAAAAATATATTCATTTCTCAATTTCAAATGGCCAATATGAGGAGTGTAAATAAAATTGAATATAATTAAATTTAAAGAAGCAACGAGAGTCGCTTGCAAACTAATTTCTAAAAAAGGCTCTGCGCATTTTTACCCTACTAAAAAAACAGACTGGACAACTTTTTCAGTTTCAGATTCAATTCCTTAGGTCAATTTTGGAGATTCACTTGCAATTAATTCACTACTGATATCAAAATTGAAAATATGTAGCACATGGATAAACAGTACAAAGATGCACTACAAACATTTAATTTTATAGCATTGCATCATTTTTTATAAAGAAATAATTGTTTCAGATGTTGATTATAGTTATTATAGATGCAAACTTATTTTATTTTTGCAATGCAATGATGACATCAATACATAAATTGTTCCTGATTCAATTCGTTTTCATAGTTGGCACAAAAAATGAAATGTCTGTTTATGTCATGTCTCACGAAGACAATTCTTTGCATTACCAGAAAATTTTACTTGATTGAACAAGGAAATTATCTCTAGAGAAATAGTCATTAAAAAAAACTTTTGTTTATGATTTGAATTTACTAAAGTGAAGAAAAAATATCAAAGTTTGTGACATAAATTTTTCTTCTGCTTAGATTCGCTGAATTTCCTTGTCTATGAAAAACTCGCTATCTGGACACATAAAATTTATTACAATTTCTTGAAAATGAAATATAAAACAACCACTTACCACATAAGATAAAGAAAATAACAAAAAAAATCCATTTTGTGAATGGTTCCAGCCGCATTCTACAAACCATAAAAAATTTCGAGTACGATCAATAATAGACGTGATGTTCCGCGTTCAAGAATTAACAATGTTTCAATTCATAAATCTTTTAATGATGAGTTAAAATAGAAGTAGTTTCAAGTATAGTTGTAAACTTTACCTGAAAAATAGTGTCTGATCCTCTTGTGTTGTTATAACTAAAAAAAAAGAAGCAAATTTTTGTTAGAATTGAATAAAATCATCAGAGCATAATGCTATTGAGTGAAAATCTACACACAGTCAAGCATTTCGTGACGAAGATTACGAGTTGCTATACATCATTAAGATCTTTGTAACAGCTAAAATATGGTACCTTAACATAGCATTGAAATAAATATCTAAAGCGGCTTCACAAGAAAAGACAAAAAAATAATGCAATATGAGTGTATTTTCGCTCTGTCGTACAAATGATCGTAATAAAGTAAATGGTTTGAACTCGGAAGTATCGTTACATGTTTGTAAATGTAGATCGTCCAGGTTGGTATAGTCCTGAGAAGGACTGTCAAAATGACTCTGAAGATGACTTTCGCTAAGGTTGTCAAAACGTCAGTCAACAACAACAAAAACAATCCTTCTCAGGACTATACCAACTTAGGCGATCTACATTTACAAACATGTAACGATACTCCCGGGTCCAAACCATTTACTTTAAAAACAAAACTGCCCATATAACGGAAACTGCCTACAATCATCCGTCGTCTACCAAGCTATTGTTAAACGCAAGGACAATAACACAACTGAGACGTACCTTGGACTTACTAACATGAATTTAAAACTAGACATTGAAATCACACTGCCTCTTTCCGCCACAAAACAAACCACAAAACTCGACCGAACTCAGTAAGCACATTTGGACCCTTAAAGACGGCAACATTGACCACGACATCTCATGGAACATCATCATACACAGAAACCATAAAACAGCACTAGTGTCCCCTGAAGAGTAAGAAATCACGAAACAGGTTGTCGGGATAAATCTGTAGTTTTCGCGATTTTTTTCAACATCGCTACATATGTTTACGCTCTGCTCTCGGGCATCGAGCACTGTTTTAAACCGAGAGTCATCACTTATAAACTTCCTATATATATATATGACATATATATGACTCATTTCCGCATGCCGCCATCGTAATAAACACTTACTACGTCATTAATGTAATACTATATCACCTAAACACTTAATTAATCATCTTTGTGTATAAGTTCCGTTGTGCTATAGTGCTATATTTATTCTCCTGACGAGTGTGGCAAGTTAAATTTCGATGAAGTAATAGACCATATGCCTTATTCATATTTAATGAAAATGCGCGCTGTGCATTCTGGTCTTAGTAGTCACGCTACTACGGTAAACATCAACATGGCCACTGCGGATAGTGAGTGTGTAGCTGTTCTTTGTCGTCTTTCAGAGGTAACTCAAACAAATGAAAACCCTAGTTCTTTTCAGAACTCTTGCACAGGTATTCAGGAGTTTGTTACATCTGAAGCTTATGGCAAGGAAATCCCAGAAACGTCGACGAAGGCAAAGATAGTTGGTGTAAATTCTAATACCGTTGCAAGTCCAGATGAAGAACTCGCGACATTTGGTCGCTTAGATTGGACAAAGTCTTTGGCTAATCTTCCATCTTTTACGCACGAGAAGCTTGAGCATAAGCTAGTTGAAAGTAGAAGAGGAAAATCCGATAATTATGCGCCTAACGCTTTTACCTAATCGAATGATAAAGAGGAGAAAGCTGGTGGAGTCTTTGCCTGAAGATCCATCTTCGTGTATTATAAACAAGGTTGTTAAGAATGTGGCTACAGATTATAGTCCTCCTTTGGGCTATTCTAAACAACAATTGGATGTAATGTTGGGTGTATAGTTTTTCTTTGATTTATAACTTTTCCTTTATCATTCGATTGCAAGAAGTCTCAAAAGTATTACAGGGCTGATATTCATTTGATTTAAATAATTCGCATAACAATGATGCCCTATTAACTTTTTGAAGGCATCTGCCATTATTTTGATGTCTTCTTTGGTAAGTTCGTGTGCATATGGTGGGGTCAAGCAGTAGTTCTCTCTAACACCTCTTACAGAATGTTGTTCATTGGTTTTATTTACATCAGCCTTTTCAAAAAGCAAGTGTTCAAATTTTACAGCTTTCTCAAGAGTTTTAGAATTGCCAGATGGTACATTCCATTTTTGAGGTAGCTGAGTACACTTAAGTTCGGCAGGAACAGCAGAAAGCTTAAGGTTCACAAAGTCTAACACTGTAAAGTAACTCTGCGACATGTTTGCAGCATCCACCTTGTCCTGCTTACAATTACAAATACTATACTCCACTTCAGCAGTTCTCTGATTTAAATGAACAAATACAGAGTAGCTCACACTTTTCATAGATGCACCAACACGCGCCTTTACAACAAATACAACCTCCCCATTTGAAGTAGGAACATTTGCTTTTACCATTGTATTCTTTACATATCCTTCTCGCCAGAGACCGTAACCTTTCTTCATATTTCTAAAAGCGTTAGGCGCATAATTATCGGATTTTCCTCTTCTATTTTCAACTAGCTTATGCTCAAGCTTCTCGTGCGTAAAAGATGGAAGATTAGCCAAAGACTTTGTCCAATCTAAGCGACCAAATGTCGCGAGTTCTTCATCTGGACTTGCAACGGTATTAGAATTTACACCAACTATCTTTGCCTTCGTCGACGTTTCTGGGATTTCCTTGCCATAAGCTTCAGATGTAACAAACTCCTGAATACCTGTGCAAGAGTTCTGAAAAGAACTAGGGTTTTCATTTGTTTGAGTTACCTCTGAAAGACGACAAAGAACAGCTACACACTCACTATCCGCAGTGGCCATGTTGATGTTTACCGTAGAAGCGTGACTACTAAGACCAGAATGCACAGCGCGCATTTTCATTAAATATGAATAAGGCATATGGTCTATTCGTGGTTTATTTTATTTTCAATTATACCGCTCTGCCGTGGCATTGAGCACTCTATCCGTGCGATTTTGTTTGCGATAGTTTCTATCACAAAATCCCATTATATATGACACATATATATATATATGTATATATATTTGAAAATTGGTAACCCAGGCATATTATGATAATGATAAGGATTCAGAGAATCCTTATCATTATCCTATGTATACATATATATACATACGGCTTTGTGAGAAAAATGTGAACAAAAACTAAAAAGGTCGTATGATTGTGAAAGAAATGTAGCAACAGTAAAATAAAGCATTAATATCAGTAAAATTTTTCGATAACTGACATTATTTTTAATCCGCAACAACTATAGAACAGCGAAAATTCTTCAAGAATTTTAACACAAATTGTAAATTGATACCGAAGCACTTTTTTAAAATGCTTTTATTTGAAAGCTATATTTAGGTTTTGTATGTTCAAATTCATACCTTTAAGTAAGCACCATGAAAGTGACCATCAACGACATGTTTTCCTAAAGGCAGTTAGACTAAAAATGAAAATTTAGTTTAGGGTGCAAGATATACATAACTCCTTCACAAATTCACAATAGTGAGTGAGACAATGAAAATAATAGCTACATGAAAAATTTATGCAAATTCCAACATATTCATTTTTTAGATTGATTATAAAAATTAATAAAATTGTTTGCAATTATTATCACCACAGGCTTTTCAATTATTCTTTCGTTTAAAGGGTTTGTCATCTTTCGAAATCTTCAGTACAAAAAAAAACTTATTCAACTGACCAAACAGGAAACACAAAAAATTATAATCTACATTGCCTTTATTTTTTTACAAGAGTAGAGAAGTATATTTATTGCGTGCGAGAAATATAAGAGAAATTGTTTTGAGTCATACGCCCCCGTAGCAAATACAGCCAGACATAATTTTCAAGCTATGTGATAGATAGTTTCCTTGGTAATATGTGCAAATCAGTTGCAGAAAAAAAGACTTCTGACAACTCGACTTCGTGTGTAGAGTCGCTTTTAACGCAATTCATTTGCGTGAGCAAAAGTGAATGGCCACAAATCAAACATCTTGATCATGTGGTAAATAGTTTAACACTACCAAAATAAAGAAAACATGTCTATTATATAAGATTATTATATGCATGCTGCACATTAGGAATTAACTCTTTATTATAAGTAAACCTTCAAAAAATTTATGAAGATTTCGATGTATTTGTTTATAGTTACTATTATATAGCAATAAGCAACATCAAACTGCCTCTAGAATTTAATAGTAAATTTAGGAATGGTCAATATGCGATTAGCTTTCCACCTGATTGTCTATTTGTAGCTAATGCCATTTTCTTGATATATAAGTTCATATATTTTATGTGAAATTCTCGTGCACGGAAGCATGCAAAACACAATAAAGTTTGCATCTTAAAATGCATCTTAACAATATTCTTTTCATCAATTCAGAAATATTATGTTAGGGATGGACATTTTTTAAATTGTTCATACCAATCGTGCAGAAAATGCATGTTAAATTTTCTGAACGCCTTGCATGTCTCATTCATATACCTATAATATAGATGTCGTGGCAATGTAGCTAACATTGAATAGAAACAGATAATTATAATCTACATTGAAGCTCAACTGAAATTCACTTACATTTTGCTCCAGATTACTTAACTTCCAATTAAATTATGTGCAATGGTCTTGTTTACGTTATAAAAAAATTGTGTGTATAATCTCAAACAAAACTCAATATCGTGATAAATTAGTGGGAGATGATCGTGACTAAAACAACACACGAGTACTTACGAGTACATACAATACACAACCCAGTCTCTTCCTTAAATTAACTCTATACGCTAATTGTAAAAATACCCTCAAATTGACTCTATAAGTCAATTTGAAACGTCCATTCAAACAACAGGCCTGGTGACATGAGTGGCTCCTTTGCCAGTTGCCGAAATTAAAAACCAAAAACTTAGCACGCGCCATTTTGTTTTGTTATGGAGCGAAGATATTCTACATTACCCTGTATGGCTGTATCAGTATTTTGTATGAAATATTAAACACATCGGAGTTTTACCTCTTATTTATGCAAACACATGTCTCATAAACGCAGTAGGCCGAGTAAACCAACGATTGATGAGCAGCTGCTGTCTGCAATAAGCAATGTTAATGCTATTACAAATCAAGGTGTTCGTGGTAGAAATAAAATTATTAAGAAGAAAAATGCCAGAAGAGATATAGTTCTTCAAAGAAGCGAAGGTGGCGAACGGATTATTCATAAGCCAAGCAAAGCACTTCGAGAAGTAGAAATACACAAAGAGGTGTGTGCTGTAGAAATAATACTTTTATCAAAGAAATAGCAGCATTTTAGATTTTTGTTTAACTTGTATGCTACGTTTTTATGTTACTTGTTGTTATTATTATCATAGATGAGGAAATGCCTACAACATCGTCAGATTTACATGATGTTCCACAGGAATGATATGTGATGACAGTGTTGCTGAAAGAGGTTGTTGATAATACTTCTTACATCTCAACTTTACATAAAAGAAGCAAAACGTTTGTGCTGTCCAGACCACTGCATCTATACATAGTTTTTTATATTTTATACACATGTGACTGTGCTTTTAACACTTCAATGTACTCTTGTATCGTATTTAAAAAAAAAATAGAAAAGGAAACAGCTTTATGTCATAAAATCATTTCATTTTCATTTTAGATCTTGAAGCTATTCTTGAAAGCTCTCAGTTGGTTATTGGAGAAGTGGATACTGGGCCATCTGCCTGGCAAAAAAAATGGAAAATCGAGAAGAAAAATGGGAAAGTATGAGGGAAAAATTGTTTAATGTCACTGTGTCATCATTTGCTCCTCCTTTATCTGCTATGAATTGTTGTAGATGCAATGAAAATGAAGCTGTACTGAGATGTAGACAATGTGGTGTGTTGAGATATATTTGTAGAGAATGCGATAATGATGTCCATGAGAACAATCCTCTCCATGATCGAGAAGTGTGGTTGGATGGTTATTTTTAATATATCAAGCCAACACAATCCATTTCATCTGATGGAAAGATTTGCAGCATTGGTAAGTATAATGTACATACTATTGAATTTTATACAAATATTTGTTGTTGTTTTTTTGTGCCCTATGTGAGAGAAATATTTTTCTGTGATGATGCTGTTATCTTTGTAGATCGATCATGTCCCATCCTTTACCCATCATCATGTCAGTTGTGTAATGAATCCATTATGAAAATTACCAACAGTTCTCTTATCATTATGATCACTTGTGAAGGTGAAAATGTCCATATGCAATTTATTTACTGAGTCCAAATAACATTTTTTGTTATATGGATGTACATATGATGCATCTTATTAAAATCTGATTTGTTAGGGGCTGATTATTGAGAAAAATACATAGGCAGCAGGTTGGATTGTACACTAATTCATAAACTTTAAATTGAAACTGAAAACTTCAAATCATCAATGAAGTTGCTGGCTTCTTATGAAACCCCAGGATTTGATTTCTTCGAAGCGCATATTTTCAGCTGTACTGGTTATCTTTGATTATATTTTTTTAACAGGACGATTTGGTCTTAATTGGTTCACTGTACATTGCTCATCTTTTCAATGGAAGTGGTCACCAATTTCTGTTGACAGTATAATTGAGAGTGGCTGGTGGCCTGGTAGCCCTGAAAATGTTCATTACATATTAAGTCAAGATGTCTTTAATTTGTGGGATGCATTTAGAAAGAGGATGCCTAGGTCATCACAATCTGCTTTTGTAAGAAGTTTGGAAGATATTTCCAGCTCTAGAGGAAGGGTGATTATTTTTTATGCTATCTACATGTCTTTGTTAGTGTGCTTTTTATTTTGTATATATTTTTTCCCTCACAAACCAAAAACTACAAGACGTAAATCTTGGTTTCAAAATAATCCTTTATGATCATTTCTTTCTGTGAATTTTAGTAAATTCTGGAAATTCAAGGAAAATTTGTTTAAAATTTGTAACAAGCACATGTCAATTTTTGTATGCTTCGTCTAATGTGTATGTTTGAAGTATGAAAACTATATTATAGTACAGTTGGGTTTTGCATAATCAACAAATAGTATATAATTGTGCTATGTTTTGATGTGGAACTGGTCTCACTAGGAAAATGTTATCAATCCAGTCACATTCAGAAAATTGTTTGCTGAATGGAGCTATTGCTAACATGAAATTGACCTTCTTCATGAGCAGACATGGAAAAATTGCCCTCCTTGTAGCATTGATCAACATTCATGTCATGTTGATGGAAATCAAAAAGTGTACAGATTCAGCAAAGTACCAAGGTTTGTGATATTGCACGGCGAATTCTCAAACTTACAAAAATGGAATTACCCTTTCTAAACGATTCAGATATTTTTATGTTTTAATAATTTGAACCAATTTCAACAAATCCAAGAAAAAGACCTACTGCTCATGTTTGATTCTTTACCTGCATTGTTGAGTTTATGAGGGCTTGTGTTCTAAATTGATAACTTACTTTTACCACAGGGGAACAGTGTTATTATCGTGATGTATTGATTGCAAACAACAGTTTTGTGGACTCTCATTTAAAAGTCTTGGTTCAAAGTCAATTCAGGTAATGTGTTATGAAGTAGGATTGAAAGGTAGTAATCTATTATTAGGTTAAAGCATTTTTATAGAATGAAGATAATTCTTGTGGTGACACCCATTTGGAGGCTGCAAAATGGTCTCCAAATCAAAGAAAAACAAGACGAGACTGGACTTGAAGTTGCTGGATGCAGGCACTCGATTGCTCAAGCTACTTTGAACATGTTCAGAGGAGAAATTTATGGCTATGCTCACTACTTGCATATGAATTTTTTACAACCACATAAAGTTAAATATATGTGGGAAGATATTATATGCAAATATTGGCCTTGGGCTCTACGTGTTACATCGGAAGAAAATCAAAATGCTTTGAGAAATATTGCACCAGCACTGTCTATAATGCATGGGAAATCACACAGTTGGACATATCAGGTACGTTACATACGTAGGTTATGATTGTTTACCCAATAACTCGTAAGCTAAATACCACATACGCCGACGATAATGCTCTATTAAAGATGTTATGAGACAAAGTAATAATACTGTATTTCACGTAACTAAACCGTGGTTACGTAAATCTGAAATGGTTTGTCTTGAATGGATGATTCTTTCACACTTTTAGGTTATTTGGAGCGGAAGATGGCAAAGTGGTGCGGCAGCAACTGTTGGCGAAGAAGTTGAGCAAATAAATTCGTATTTGTCAAGACTTGGCTCGTCTACTAAAAATATGACGACCTCCGGTGAGTATTATTTTCTGATCTGCATATACGCTTAGATTTTTTGGTCGATTAAGTCCACGAACTAATGTGCACAATGGTTGTACGTATTAAGGACAAGAAGAATGCATTATTGGACATTTTCTGAGTTGGAACAAGCGAAAAATTTTAAACTTGGCAATATCACTTGTCATTCGAATGAAAAAGGTTACACGTTGTATATGTCTTCAGTTAATTGTCAAAATTATACTAGTGTGAGTCCATGATTCTAATGTGTGCTACGTACGTGTATAATATGAAATGAATTTACAGTTCATAGTTGTGTATAGGTCTTGTTTCAACCCAATATGTTTATTGCGCTAACACAATTCTTTTCCACTGTTTTTCATAATGTGTACTTCCATTTTGAAGACCGAAAGGCAACTTTTATCTGCCAGGGACGATTTCGTGAAGTTAAGAAGCCAACTTAATGTCCAGGATTCAGACTTGGACGACTCGATAATGCAGTGGAAAAAAGAAGTTCAACAATTTGCGTGAGGTAACATTGTTTACTTTCAAATATTTTTGAGAAACATGGTTTAGTATTGTACAGTTCTGTACTAATGGTTGATTTTTGTTCAAACATCATTTAAAACGAAACTATATTAAATAATTCGTGGCCTGGCTCAAATTTTTATGTTTGGCAATTGTTATTTTTAACAATTCATTTTACCCCCGGAAAATATATAGCTATACAGTATTGTATGGAATGCTTAGTAATTACGTAGATAAATTAATATTTTTTATTGTTTGTCTAGAACAACAAATTGGAGTTTCTTCGTTGAAAGGTGCCGCCGAAGAGTTCTTCCTTTTGCATCAAACTGTTGAAAATGCTCAACATTTGGAGAATTTTGTAAAAGCCAACGATGATCAAACGCCGACATTATTGGGTGATAGGCGTTCGTTCATGACGCTCAAAACAAAGTGAAACAACTTGAACAAAATGCAACAAGATTGCTGGAATTGAAAAGACAGCTTTTAGATGGACATGTGAGAGGGGAGCAGCTTCTTGAGCAAGGAAAGTCGTATTAAAAATGTTGTATTTTTCAGTCACTAGACACATAAAAGAAGTAATTTCTCTTGCTGGTCAGTTTTGTTGAGGGTTTTTTTATGAGTAACTGTAAACATTATTTTAAAGTTCGTAGTAAAATCAAAGTGAGTTAGATATTAGATGTAGGCGACACAAAATGCAAAATATGGAACAGTTTTATTCGAGATAAATTGTGCTTTATCTAAAAGTAAACGAGTAAATACTATCTACGCCATCCTGGTAGAAGTATGTAGACTTATATGTCAAAGGATTTTATAATGTAAAATTGCGATTTGTCGTTGTTACGTATATTATACATGCACGTACTGTAGATTCTAGCAAACGAAGATCTTCCATGAGAAGGAAATGCGCTGAAGAGAAGTCCAAAATAGCATCCACCGTAGAAGAGTTAAATTGCCTCTCAAATCTGTGTGGTCTTCCTACGACAAGTGCGGAAGAAGTCATGTGTAGAGATTTTGTTTGGTCGTTTAACCAGTGTGACATAGATAGTACGACTTCACATGGTGTGGTAAAGAAAAGCAATTACAGTGCTATGTATATTGTGACGTCCATGCTCGCTTTTAGTTTCAACGATTTTACTTTACAAGATTTAGATATACCTGTGCGTTTCAAGGCACAAATTGTCGATACGTACATGGTAGTTAAAAGATTGGAAGAGGAAAAAGCACTTCTGAACATGGAGATGAAAAATTATATGATTTATTATTTGGAAAACGTTTTGCCTCTCCTTTGTGAAAGAAAAGAAAAGATTAAAGATAGGATAAGTTAAAACAAGCTTAAAGATTACGTATTTATATATTTTTTTAGTATTTACAATTAATGTTGATGAATCTAATGACTATTCTTTCTTGAAACAGAGGCCAGATAAGTGGAGAAAATGACACCAATCTTTTAAAATACGAACATACTTATTGACATGATTATGTTTGTTTTATACAGCTTTCTTCTAGATGAATATATACATTGCTATTGTGTGCGAAAAGACACAATGAAGACTCTGCATGGTCGTCTCGCCATCACAAACAGCGGAATTGCATTTGCTAGAGTGCAGTTGAAAAAAGATTCTCAATACTTTCACGACTTAGAACAGTCCATAGTCAACGTATATGGTAGTGAAAGTGAATCAGACTGTATCGATGAACATGATGTTCATGAAGATGTTGAAGAAGAAGATGCATATAATTCGTAGTATTTTGTTGCTGAAAGCGGCGCTATCATTATTTTGTGTGCACTTTTATAAATAGAAAATTATTTGCATGTTCCTCTTTTTGTAAATAAAATGTATGCACGTACACTTGCAAGTATATACATCTAGGAAGATACACGCATTTGTAGTTGTTCAGTGCAAACGGCCTATTTTGCAACAATCTATGATCTTCTACAAATTGTCCTTTTTCGCAACACAAATTGTCTTTTTCCTGGATATTTAGATTTCTGATTCCTCAGAGATAGATTTATTGATTTAACAGTCGCTCATTCTCACTCATGTAACCAAAAAAGCTATGAATGGCTACCAGCCACTAGCTGGTATACTGGTTCAATTCCAGTACATAGCTCTCAAGAAAGTGGTTAGTACGTACATATCTATATCTCAGACACCGTGGATGTAATGAAGCCATTCACCTTTTGCATCTGTAATAAGTTGTTTGTTAGCAAAAGTGATTGAAAACTGTTTCATCAAGATTTTAGACATTTCTGTTTTTAATTTGGTTAATAAATTTGGCAATTGGTACTTAACTTTATGAAAGCAGCCTTTACCGATTTTTCTAAGATGAATGGCAAGCAATACGTCACAAATTGCTTTATAGAACGTCAAGGTATGATGCGGGAATGCCGTATGCAAAAAAAGTCGTTTGATGTAAGTTATAAACTGTATATTAAACACAATATTTTTACTATACATTATAATATAACTTTTATGTTACCATTATTTCTTCTTTTGTGTTACACTCCGTCTATATAATAGCGGACAGTAAAAAATTGTGACGTCATTGTGACGTTGGTGAAAACACTCACTGTTTACAGCCTGTGCATTGTATATAGTGTACATAGTGTATGCAGGGTATTTAGTGGGTTTTTTTTAATATAGTGTGTATGTGCCTAGCCTACATAGTGTAAATAGTTTAAAACTTCATAAACAAAACTATATACAAAATACGAAACAAAACACAAACCGACAAAAGCAACAAAAAACCGGACGAAACAGTAAAAATCGTCACATTACCATACATAAACGGAACATCAGAAATGACTGCCAGACTTCTTCGACCATTTAATATTAACGTCGCCCACAAACCTACACAAAAACTCAAATCATACTTCACTAAACATAAAGACAAATCAACAATTCATGATACAACTGACGTGATCTACATGATACAATGTAAAGACTGTTCAAAGCAATACATAGGACAAACATCTAAGAAAATTGAAACAAGACTCACAGAACACAAAAATGCCATAAAACGACGAGATCCGAACTCACTACAGGCAGAACATACCCACGGAAACAACCACACATTCGACTGGACAGAAACTAAAGTACTAGGACGCGCACAGACTAAACACGCAAGCGAATTTAAAGAAGCTTGGTCTAGTAAAGACGACGACACAATAAACAGACATATCGACATACCCATCATATACTCACAACTAAAGAAAAAGGACAATAAAACTACTAAACAACACCAAAACTAAAACACTACACTCTAATATTATTAACACCAATCATATTCACAATACACCAAAACCCATGGCAACGCATTTCACCCCATCCAGTCACATTAATCCACCCACTAATCCAATTAGACGCTCTAAACGTCTCCAAGCTAAAAGCACGTGTAAATAAATATCCCCATCCTGATGAAGGCTCGAAGCAACGAGTCAAAAGCTCAATAAAAATCACTTAAAATCCGGAGAAACTTTTATCTTTTATGTATATAGTTTGTATATAGTGTATATAGTGTATATGGCGTGTATAGCCTATATAACGTAAATAGTTCATATAGCCTATATATAGTAAATAGTGTATATAGCATATATAGTGTACATAGCGTATATAGCCTATATAGATTAAATAGTGTGTATAGCCTATATAGTGTATATAGTGTATACAGCCTATATAGTGTATATAGAGTGTATAGCCTATATAGTGTATATTTTGTGTATAGTGTGCATAGCCTATATAACCTGTATGTCCTACACAGTGTATGTAGTGTGTATAGTGTGCATAGCCTATATAATGTGTATGTCCTACACAGTGTATATAGTGTGTATAGTGTGCATAGCCTATATAACGTGTATTGCTTATGTCGTGTGTATAGTAAGAGTGTATCAAAAAAGTATCATCATCATCATCATCAGCCTGTCACGCCACTGCTGGCGGATGGCCTCCACATCTTTCTCCACTCTTCACGGTCTTGGGCTCTCTGGGTCCACATGCTGTCCGCTCTCTGCTCGATGTCATCTCTCCATCTCCTTTTTGGTCTTCCCTTGCCTCTTTTCTTGTCCCACGGGGTCCATTCAGTTTTTTTCTTTGCCCATTCATGATTTTTCATTCGGGCTAGATGTCCTGCCCACTTTCCTTTGGCTTTATTAACTTTCTCGATGACATCCTTCACTTTTGTTCTTGCTCTCAGGTCTTCATTCCGGATCTTATCTCTCCTCGTGACACCGAGCATTGATCTTTCCATGCTCCTTTGGGTGATTGCCAGTTTCTCTCTTTGATGGTTGGTAAGTGCCCACGTCTCTGCTCCATAAGTCATTGCTGGTAGTATGACAGTGTCCATGATCTTCCTTTTGAGACACATGGGCATTCTTTGATCTCTCATAAACATGCTGTACTGTCCAAATCTCTTCCAAGCTGATGTTATTCTCTCATCTATTTCTCTCGCCATCTCATTTCCTGGTGTTAGCAGTTTTCCCAAATACTTGTACTCTTCAACCTCTTCCAGCCGTTCTCCATCAATCGATATTCCTTTTCTTCTCCTTTTCTTTGCTATTTCATTGCACATGATCTTTGTCTTCTTTCTTTATGGTATTTCAAAAAAGTATATTATGGTAAAAAGTTCTTCGTAACAAGACGCGCGCGGTACAGGGGTACAGCTAGAAAGGAAAGTTTCAAAAATGCAAAATGTTATAGCAGTGAAATATCTGCTGGTAAGTCCTTTAAAACAGGCCTTGCGCACGAAAAATTTTCATTGAAAGGAAAATTTAATTATCTTGAGTCAAATTATGAAGGATTTTGTGCAAGCTATCTTAATTGCAAGCAATTTGAGGGCAAGCGCTGGCCAACGCAAGATCTTTAAAACACTTGAATTTAACGTAAATTGTAACAGTGAAATCTGCAAAACAGTATCATTAGGCATTAAATATTTCACTATTGGCTGATTTCTAAAGGACATGAAATAAGCATCTGCATAAACGTAAACTTAAAAAGTATTTAACTCAAAGAACATATGAAGAATTGAATAAAAATTCCACGATGTCTTTGTTTTTGTAAACATCTTAGTAAAAGAAACTAAAGTCTTTCCGCTCATGTTCATTCCACTGTTATAAAACATTCATTGATATACCGTGTGAAAACTTTAAGAAATAACTTACAAGAAAATCCTCTGCAGTACAAAAAGTGTGAAGTTCAAAGTAGTTAAAAATGTCTTATTTCACGACTTTGAAGTTTTTATTTGGACATAATATAAAATCTGTTCTTCTTATAATACAATGATATCAAACAAAAATATTTCCACTCGAAGATCAGGCACAAAAATAGAAAATTTACTATAATATACATATACAAGGAAGTTTCTTTACGAAGATAATAAAATCCATAAAGAAAAAAATGCGGAAGATTTACGTAGTTATATATTGTGAGTAAAATCATTTCGTCCAGCAACAAACATTCCGTCAATTGGCCAAATGTAAACTCGCCAGGTCTAACGACATCTTCGTCGAATGGACCAGACAATGGTGGAGCAACTGTTTTGCCCGGTACCACACTAGTAAAAAAGACAGATAGGTAGCCGGGAGTCACGGGCCGATTATGCACCTTCGACATTCCTGAGACATATCCAAAACCACACACTACACCATTCTCGTTGGTCAATGCTACAACAGTTCCTAAGTATACATGAAACAATTTAAATTCAAGACATTGCCATTTGCTTCGTTAATCACTATTTATGACATAAGAAATATCGCTACGCATCATCGGCATGTACGTAGCTGCCATAGAACCAAATCAAGTTTTAACATTTTAAAGCTGAAAGTAGTCATGTGTGTTTGGTCATGTCTATTGTTGTCAAATGTGTTCAATGTTGATGACAAAATTAATCAACAAAAGATCGAACTTGTTTTGCGACAACCTGATAACTTCTAAGAACCTAAAAAATAAATCATTCTAATGCTAACACCTATGTACACTATTTCTGACCAGTGCTAAAAGTTGCTGTAGGGACAGATGGAGCCATCGTTTTAGATATGGTTGACACAGATGTTGTAGCGACGAAGGAGCTTGAAGAAGAGGAAGAAGAGGTTGAAACAGATGAAGAATTGCCGATGGAGGTACATCCACTGGAAGAGGCCAGAGTGGTGTTAGTGCTAAAAGTATCAGTGAAGGCATTTGTATTGGTATTGGTAGCAGCAGGGAGGAAAGGAGATTCGAAAGTCGCAGAAATCGTATTAAGATGAAGATCTTTGCGTATAGGAATGAATGTCGAAACAGCGCTACTAACTGGAAGAGAGGTTGTAACAGAGCTACAAAAGCAGATGAATATGCTGAAGTAGAAGGGAAACAGAAAACGACACGGAAGGGGAGGTAGAGGCAGGGATAGTATTTGTAGATGAAAGATCTGTAAATTGACTACCTTTATTTTTATCTTGCCATAACTTCTTCATCCCAGTTTGAAACAAGTTTCTGGCTGATTTTCCAATTACACCACTGCTGCTAATATAATCTGTCGCCAAACCACGAGTTGCAGCATAATCCCAGACGGTTGGACTTCTAGTGGTTGATGGGTGATAATACATTACCACCAGATGATAACCGTGGTTCTGATGAAGAGTCTGAGCCTACAAAAAAGTCCAATTCCGAAACCAATGAAATTATACATTGATATTTTAACATCTGCTCCAATACCGTAAGATACATTAAAGAACACATATCTAACCCTTTTTATCAGCAGCATTTTCTGTCTTGTCGTGGTCGAATATTGTGGTATTGAGACGGAAGAGGGCCTCTTTGGAATGAGCTGTCCACAGTTGGAACATCGCTTACATGCGTTGCCCACCGCAGTAGAGCAATTTCCACATATTTTCTTTCGAGAAGTTGTCTAAAAAAATTCTAGTCCTCTATAACATAGAAGTGCACCACCAATTAGGTAAAAAAGTTTTCAGAAAATTACTGTACAAACCTTTCAGGCAATTGGATGTATTTCATAGGAAGCAAAATTGCATTTATACACGAATAATACAAAAGTAATACTACAGACGTGAAGATACAAGACAAGCGGTAACAAGTCGTGTGATTCCTTTACCACGGAAACTAATCATCGTAATAAAGTAAATGGTTTGAACCCGGGAGCATCTTTACATGTTTGCAGATGTAGATCGTCCAGGTCAGTAGAGTCCTGAGGACTGTTTTTGTTGTTGTGACTTACGTTTCGACAACCTTAGCAGTCTTCATCTTGAAAGTCAACCTTAGAAGGACTGAAGATGAACCTCTAAGGTTGTCGAAACGTCAGTCAACAACAACAAAACAGTCCTTCTCATAACTCTACTGACCTGCACGATCTACATCTTCAAACATGAAACTAATCACATTATTTACGTAACCTTTAAGTGCAAGAAAACTGTGTATTTTTAATCCCCAGTTTCAGCAACACGCATACAATTGAAAACACAATTTAAACACAATAAAAGCAACAATTCAAAACACAGTTTTAATACACAGTGTACGCTTCATAGACGTTTGATACATGATAAACTTTTGCTACATGATAATGATGAGGGGGCAGAATAGCACAAGAACATTAATTATACAAAAAGAATGATAGCACAACGCTATAACCAACAACTACAAACATTAACGACCTTATCTAACAACATTTGAGAAATTAACCTAATAAACAGTATTCCCTGCATTGTACTAACTAATTTATGTTTTCTTGTTGAGTTGTTGAACAAAGTTAGTGCTTTTAATTTCTTAACTACAACAACAGGTCATCATTTCAATTTCCTTTAGTTTTAACATAATTCTTAAATAACAGTTCTTTACTTAAAAAATTAGATTCATGCATATTTGAATGAAAGCAATGGGTATATATAGGGTGTATAAAAAAACTGCTTATTTATAATCAGCTGACACTTAGAATTTGTATGATTCAGCAGTAGCTGATTCTCAAAAACCTGAAAGTCAATACAATAATACATACATACATATATATTGATGCTACTGCAAATTGCAAATCCCCTTTTTTATACACACCTTAGACGAAAAAGTGAATTGTGCATGGAATTGTTCAAACATCAAGGAAACTACCATATACTGTTTTACTTTGTTCTTTTGTGAAATTAATATGCTGATTAATTTTCAAATAGAAAGACTCACAGATGGATATTTTCCAAAATTGCAATCATCAGAGTTGTCTTGACAATGCAAATTGGTTGGAATGTGTACTATTCATAAGTTCAGCTGTGCCTGAATGTTTTTTTACAGTAAAATGCTTAATTCTATAAATGAATTGCTTTCAAAGAAACCACTTGGGCAAAAGTGAATGTATGAATAAATCAGCACCCCCTCATTAATGTCCAGGATGGCACTGATAACTATCATGATAACCATCAAATCAAATGTTAGCAGAGGTAGCATAGCATAATAAGCTTGCAAGTTTTACTCTTGCAATGTAAATTTCAAACCTTATCAATATCCATTTCTTTTGAAATCTATTCTTTACACAGTGGATATGTTGCATACATACAGAAAATTTACATAAAAATCACTGGTGTATTCACCCACGTCTTAAGTCCAGTTGTGTTGACTCCTATGTTCTCATTTACAGTTAAAACAATAGATCTCAATAGAAATAATGATGCTCTAAAATAATAATGAAATAATGATGCTCTAAAATTTATGGAGCAAGATCACAACTTACTAGCTGAGTATTCCACTTTTAGTCTCACTGCAAAATTATGCATGTTGAAAGCATCAATGAAAGTTGGTGCACAAGCTATTTATATTGCTGAGCTGTTTTGTGTTTCTATATATTTAAGCTCTAAGAAACCTTGGCCAACAATGAAGTAAAAAATTAATGCATTTTTTAATCCAGAAGAAACAATAATTTTAAGAACTTAGCATGGCAAAACAAGCACTCAAATGAATACCAGCTCCCCAAACTATTGAGATTGCTATATCACTTTTGGGCACAATCATTATGACTCTATGATGCTATAACACTTCAGTATTTCATTTTCAATAAATATTTGATGAACCTACAAATTTTTGGAAGATACATCAACATATTCTGTATCATCTAATTCTAGTACATCAAAACCTATAAAAATAAGGTTTAAAATTAAAATATTGTAATTACTAATTAACAAACTTTACAAATAAATGAGCATGTGATATCGAGAAAAACATACTGAGGAACAGCAAGGTAACCATGCCAAAGGTTTTAGTCCAACTATATAATTTTTACATTGAACATGAAAATAACCTTCTTTTTGATGGTAAACAGTTTACAGTTTAACTTGCCAGATGGAAAGTCTTGTACACACTTATATATGTAAATTGTTATAATTTAACTTGTCAAAGAAAAAATATGTACAACATCAGATTGACATGTATTTTGCAGGTGATCACAGCAATATGATACTGGCAGCTATTCAAGTTAACTTGAAAGAACTTTCTTTTTCAAAATATAAGTCTTTTTGACAAACTTAAGTTACTTAGTATTTAAAACATTGTAATCTTGAACCTTATTTGTTTTATACAACCAATATTCATTCAAGGTTACCTTAACTTGTGGACTGTTTCTGTCAGTCGGGTGTAGCTAACTAAGCTAAATCATATCACTCATATGTGCATGCTATTGTTAGTTTAGTATAGTAATTTCTATCTGTAAAATAGTGTACTAGAGTTGATGTTTGCTCATTAAGATGCATTTATGACCAAGAAGGAATGGATAAGAACTCTTGTTTATCTTTTCAAAAGCAAGCAAAGTATAGGTCTCCTAAAAGCTAACATAGCCTTCAATACATAAATTAGCCACTGGCTTGGCCTATGTATTTCAGTATTTGTAATTTTATAACTTAAGTGTAATGTGTAAAATTACTTACCACTACCATTGTTTTCTTCCATTTCAGCAATAATGCGAACCACGCAACTTAATATTAAAGTTTAAATTGAATTTTAAAAAAAAATTCAATCAGAAGAGCATACACTTTACAATAAACGATTGAGGATATCCAAAACTTCGCGGGATAGTAGATTGCGGTAAATGATGGGTTGCGTGGTTGCGACCAGGCAGGCAAGTCACCAGGCCTGTTGTTTGAACGGCGTTTCAAATTACTTATAGAGTCAATTTGAGGGTATTTACACAATTAGCGTATAGAGTTAATTCAAGGAAGAGACTGGGTTGCCTATTTCCAAGTTAGCAGTTTTTGCAAAACAATTCGTCACGCAAATAAAACAGTCCACGCGAGATACCCGCGAAGCGGCAGCAAATCAGGTTGTAAGTGGCTTAAGACAAGACTTGGCACGTGTATATTGAGTTAGCCTTCTAGTTGTTGTAGAGTTCATTGATAAAATCTCATATCGCTTACAGGTCTCGGGCGTTGTTAACTTATGTCGACTACCAAATAGTGTTATTCTCGAGTATCATATATTTTTTTGAACTATAGTATATAAAACTCAACCATTGCGTGTAAAACTCGATAAACTTGTCCGATTTGGCTTGCCATATTGCCATACTTAAGAAAGTTAAAGAAGAGTTGTTCAGCTGACAAAATTCAGACAATTAGCGAATCCCCAGTAATTTCACAGACTGCACCAAGGACATTACTTCAGGTAAGTATTTGTACTTTGTTACAAAGTGATTTGGTGATTATTAGTTAAAGTGGAATTTTAATGGCGCCATTATCTCAGCTCTAGACCATTCGTTCAACGTTGAACGAAAACCATCCATTAATGAGGTAAATATATTTGTGTAGATGTAAGTCTAGTGAATCGTGTATGGCGCTGAGCTAGATGCCAACATTCTGAGATTTTTAGCATGATTTAAAATGGCCAAAAGAGTTATAATTAAATTAGCAGGTGTTATTCTTTTGTATAACGATAAAGTTGTTAGTCAGTCCATTGATTAACAGCTGGGGACAAGTTATGAAAAGAAATTATTCACTTGAAGAAGTTTTGAAGATTCCTATCTTTACCCGCTAATTGCCAAACACCTTTTGTAATTGCCACCTACAATCCACATTCGCCTTGTTTACAACTTCGAAATTGTTCATTGACTGAATTGAAAATTAATTAAAGTAATTCACTGAAATCTAAGCATGAAAATATTTCAGGCAAAACTTATAATGCCAGTGAATTGTGTATACCATGAATTGTATCTGGACAAACCACACGTAATGGGAAATCTCTGATCCCCTAAATTTCCCATGGAGCAATTTAATCATACAACTTTGCCCTTCACCTTTATGACATCAGTACCACAGAATATCTTTGTTTATATAATCATTTGGAAAAATCAAATAAGCATCAATAATGCTTAAAACAATGACTACATCATGTTATGTTTATCTTTAATATGAGGTAATGTTTGATGTTATTTGTCTGGGTTACAGCATTTTCTTATCCTTCTGAGGACTTTGGGCTTTTTATTTTAAGCATTTTGCTAAACTTCACCAATGTGAAGCATTGTTTGATTTGTCACATTCTGAATACTGTTGTCTATGAGTTTATCTTTTACACAAAGTGCAAAATTTTGTCATAAATGTCGATGAAGGTGGATTTAAACATAGACTCACCCTCTTTGTTCACTGAGTTTATGTAGATCTGGTATTGGATACGTAGGTATATACTTTATCTTCATAACACCTGGAGGGAGAGAAAAATGCAATTAAGAAATCAAAATAGCCTATTCTAAAAATTTTGAGTTAAAAAAATGGATTTCAAAGGCAAAAAAATAAAATTGAAATTAAAAATGCTTTAACCACAAATACATTTTTACATTTGGTAATATTGTGGCACTAGTGATTTTTACATTTTAGCCATAAATTCTTTGACTGCAAAAGAATTCTGAAGTAAATACACTTTGCTATGTAATTTTATGCAATGTTTGAATCCTTGTCATTAGATAAGAATCACTTTTCTTTTCTTATTTTAACATCTGCGACCAGCATCAAAACTGCTTTAAAGGCTTTTCCAACAATTTAGTTCAGCTTTAGTTTCACACAATCCCAGGTCATTCTAATTTTCTACCTCCATCCCAGAGCCCCCATTATGTAAACTAATCACAGTGTACATTGAATAGTATTACCTATAACATGAATAAAAAATATGACTAAATCGAGGAATAAATGGATCATGTACCTTTGTGTCCATGTAAAAGCTGTGTAGCTCAACTTAAAATGAATATCAACAATGTTATGTCGCACCAGAAACTAAAAATTCTTAATCCGGGTTAGCTAGTTATCTAATAATCAATGACTTATGAGCCAGTAGCAATAACAATATATATATATAATATTTATATTCTTCTTTGGATTTATTTATTTTCTTATCACATCCAAACTACATTTATTGTCTTTTTTCATTACATGCGCTGTGAGGTGTGGAAAATTTTGTAATTCTTAAGCATAGATGAGCATACGATAAACACACTTGCAGTCTTGCACACACATTTGCAAACAAAACACTGAAACAGAGATTTATGTTTTATCGTAAAAATTATCACCTTTCTGAACTTTGCTTGCTGGTAGATACAAGAATTTTCAAACTCTCTGCCAAGTGAAATTTTTTTATTATAATCATGACTGCTGCCCAGCTGTTAATCAACAGACGCTTTAATCGGTTTCAATTCAATTCAGGCGTGCATTTGATTCTTTAATGTCGACTATGTCGTTCAGACGGTGACTATCCTCGACATACATAAACACTGTCGTACGTAGATATTTTAAATATCATGACGACGTCAAATAATTGACTGGATGTTTGAAAAAAATCAAAAAAGGCTATTTCTGTAATGCACATTTTACATTAAGAGTGTGTCACTGTGCCTGCCATTATTGTTTAGTTTTATACCCCCCACGAAGATAAACAAAATAATCGTCACACCGTAAATAAATGAGTGTTCATGAGTTGGGAATTGGCAGGGGGTTTGCGGTACAGGAATTAACTCGTCGTAGTGACAACCACTCAAAAACCTAAGTTCTGAGACAAACCTTCGGCTAGTAAGTTTTGACAAATTATTTACCAACACTGAACAAGTGTCGTTGTTCTCCAATGTTGGTAAAGCTACATCGAAAGAGCTAGAGGACGGTAGTATTAGGTTGGCATTGATCGAGATTTGAGAGTCGTATTTTCAGTGGAACACCAGATGTGTAGTTTAGTTTGAAGTCTTTACCAAATGAATACAGAAACGTAACACTTGAAGCATAGGACTGACTTTTTTTCTCAGGCGCAGTTTCATAGGCAGCATTTCTTATTTTCGGAATGGAGAGAATTGTTCCAAGTTTTATGTGCATAGGAACTTGTCAGTTAATTTTTATTTACATATTTTGGACTATGCAGGCTTTTTTTGAACGTCATTCGGTCAGAACATATTAAAGGTCATTCGCATGGTTAACTCAGCGGATGAAATTATTGGAGGCAACATACCATGTGAAGATCATAATTGCAGTTTTTTGAGATTGCAAATTCAAGTTAAGCTAGTCCTGTCTGCTTTGTTTCTTGCTTCCGCTGTCCCTGTGGCAAGTCGCTAGATCTTTTTTATACCAACAAGTGCATGCTGTGTAAGATGTAGCTAACACTGACTTGGTGCTTTAAAATATCAGTCTCTGCAATATATCATAACATCAAACCGCTAAATATTAGATTGCAATCACTTACTATGTACTACTATCAATCACTAGAAAATTACTATGCCAAGCTTCCCAAATCACCCTCGTTTGTAAGATACCCGATACCAATGATCGATATTTGTCGATATTTACAAAATGTCGATTTTTACACCAAGTATTGAAAAATTTGGATACTGTAACTGTAAGCCTTCGCTCCTACGATTTACGAATTCGCAAATCATTTTCTGAGCGTTTCTCCTTCTAAAATCAGTTTTCCATTATTTGCAGGCCTTCCATAGATTAGATTCACAATCCAAACTTTTATAGCATAAGTTTCGTTAGATTAAATTTACGTGCATTTCAATTCACTCTTTTATAGTATAAATTGCACTGGTTTGGATTCAAAATTTTCATAAAATTAACTGCACGAGATTAAATGGACAAATTGACATGCCCGAAAAATTGACATCTCAACAAATTTGACGGTGGGGTTAGGAGGCTGCTCGCCAAAAAAGTTGTTCCTTGTACCAAAAATCTTGAAAATTCTTCTATTGAGGAAAAAAATCATATAAGAATGCCTTCTCAAATTAAATAAAACCCCGCATAATAATCCTGACATAATGACATAATGGTACGTTCGTTAACTATGATGTACTGCCTATACATGCAATGGAGTACATTCTCTACGTGTTCCATTTCATAGATCTTTATAATTTATTCCGATGTTTGAACTTGAATTACGGATATTTAGAATTTTTTAAGACAAAATTTTTTGATTTTCTTTATTTTTTACTCTTTTTTGCAGCTGGGCTTAGTTCGGAAGATCTACGAAGTAAAAAAAAAATGGTAATATCTTAATTTGTTTACATGTTGTCAAAAATTTCACGTAAAAGGGTGCTTCTCAATGAAATGAGCACCATGTTGGCAATGTCCTGAACGATTAATGTGAAATTCATTTTCTATGTCAGATCATGGCCGAGGCGCAAGATACAGACTATGACAGTTTTGAGGTATACATGAAAAGTTGAGAATAAACAGAAGCTTGATGAATTGTTGGGGAAGATAAAATAAATCAGCAGTAGCATAGTACGACTATTTTTGCAAGAAGATGCACCAGGACAACAAACATCATACATTTTTAAGAAAAGCATATAGTATTGTTATAGGTTATGCAACTCCAAATCAATTTTCCGTTTTTCTTACAATTTTAGGCTGTTAAAGGGTGTTAGTACTCTTCTTGACAGTAATATAGAGAACAAACTGTATTTTACTCCGCCATGGCATATTATGTTTAAAAACAATGTATTATTACCCGTATGAGCTTTATCCTTTTCCTTTTTTACGCATAAATGCGTACGTTTTATACCATTTCAAAGATTATGCTTCTTTTGTAATCAAGAAAGTGGCCCATATTCGTCACTGTTGAATTTCAGTCAGTGTATTTTTAAAGAGATTCCTTTCTCTCACCAATGAATATCATGAAAATACACATACATCATGTTTCATGTAAATCATGTTTCATAATAATACGAGCCATAAGTGACACTCGCGCGTGAAATGATCCAAGAAGGAATTAGATTAGTTCAACGACTTCGGATCAGTCATGCCTGATTTATGTATTCTCGCGACAACATAGGATAATTCAAATTTCAAACTCGGGCTTTCATTCGGTAGCCCGAAGAAAAATATGTCCGGTATAACGATATTAACCTGTAAATTCTCCGGTGTGTTCTTAAAATTCTAACATTGAGGACCAACTGAAGAAAAGCTATTGTTTTCATTAACACCCTTAAAGTTCATCGCCAATGGTGTTCCAAAACAGAAAATTGGGAATATAGTATCATAATCGAACATGGTTTACAAAACGAAATTTTGGTCAATAGCCTATTGGACGTCAATAGGCTATTGATATAATCATTTGTGATTGTCAAAGTTAGTTCAATGTTAAGACTCACACTCAATAAGGGCTTGTTCATATGAGCCGGGCTGGCTCGCTTTTTGCCGGCCAGTTTATTGTTTGATTCATATGAAGCGGGAAGGCCCTGCAAGTACAGAAATTATTAATTACGAACGCAGCATAAAAAAGTCCAAATCCCGATATTTCATGTCACTTTTGAAAGCTGGAAGAAACTCAGTAATGTTATGCATTATGCTATGGTTCACCGAAAGTTGTTATTTGGCTTGCCCTGTATTTTGCATCGAACTGAATATAATGAGCATGCGCACTAGTGCGATATTCGACACGGCATGCTGGGATAGATCGCCTAGTGCATTCACATGAGCCCGTTTATTATGAGATCCCGCCTCGCTTAAGCGATATCGTGGCATTACGGGCCAGCCTGCCTCTCATATGAATCAAATTTGAAATTATATGTAAATACTAAACGATGCGAGATCTCGCAACTGCCAGGCTAGCCTGGTAAAGTGGGCCAGCAAGGCTCATATAAACAAGCCCTAAGTGAGGCTTCAAAATCATTTCACTATTGTTCGAAGAGGGGCATTTTCACTTGCTTGATTTGAGATCTTTTAGAGAAAATCCTGCCATACATGGACAGATTATTTGTTTTTATAGTGTCCAAAGTAACACCTAACAAATATTTAATGCTCGTAACATTTTATTTTTTTTAAATCAAAAAGAATGATAGCACAGCGCTATAACCAACAACTACAAACAATAACGACCTTATCTAACAACATTTGAGAAATTAACCTTTCACTCCTCTTCCTTGTAAACCAGACAAGTCTACTCAAAAGCAGAGAGCCTTATAGGCTACAAGTCCCGGGCTTGTGACCGGTATAGCAGAGTTAAAAGGTTAAAGGTTTATCATAGATTAATCAACTGAATATTCCTGCTCATTTTTGTTTGGAAGCATGTTAAACCGTTCATATGGACAAAGCTCGAATTCCATATTAAATATCAGTAACATAATCCGGTGTTAATGTTAGACAATACATCATTGCCCTTCAGTGAAAGCATCCCGCTTTTTACTGGAAAAGAATGAATCTAATATCGATGTTAAACATAGATTGTTACAACATGCTTCCAAACAAAAATGAGCAGGAATATTCAGTTGATTAATCTATGATAAACCTTTCACTTTTTAACTCTGCTATACCCGGTCACAAGCCCGGGACTTGTAACGTATAAAGGCTGAAACACACTGGGCAGTCGCTTCAGTCGCGCGTCCAAAGCGAATTGATGCGCACGCGTCAGTCGCTTGAACGCTAGAAACACACATGCAGCGACCATCGCGACATTTACCGTGGCGTCTATTGAACATGGCGGTGATTTTAGTTTGTTACAGACACAGATATCACTTAAACTTTTTATTTTGGCCTTTATTATAGCTACTAATATATGAATATTTACTCAGTATAAACTACTATGTGGAGAAAAGAGAACAAGCCAGTTAAAACACGCCAATATGATCATAGCACATTACGCGTATATCGTGGATAATCCTATTCTGTGCACTTAGGTTGTGCATTAGGGTTCCAGTTTGTAGCTCCTATTGTCTCTATTTGATAAGTCATATAAAAACTGAAAGATTCCAGTGTGAATTCACTATATATTGCCTTCGTTTTCCTAGGTATTATCTATAAATTTCGTATGATGCTTATGACAGGAAATATGATATGCATTTAGGAAGTTAAAATGTATCTATTGGCCAATCAGTGTAAAGCGACTGAAGCGACCAAAGTCAAAAGTTCAACATGTTGAACTTTCAAAGCGACTAGCTGACGCGACTACGCTACTAGCTTAGTAACCACGCAAAGCGGTAGTTTTAAGGCTGAAACACACTGGGCAGTCGCTTCAGTCGCGCGTCCAAAGCGAATTGATGCGCACGCGTCAGTCGCTTGAACGCTAGAAACACACATGCAGCGACCATTGCGACATTTACCGTGGCGTCTATTGAACATGGCGGTGATTTTAGTTTGTTACAGACACAGATATCACTTAAGCTTTTTATTTTGGCCTTTATTATAGCTACTAATATATGAATATTTACTCAGTACAAACTACTATGTGGAGAAAGGAGAGCAAGCCAGTTAAAACACGCCAATATGATCATAGCACATTACGCGTATATCGTGGATAATCCTATTCTGTGCATTTAGGTTGTGCATTAGGGTTCCAGTTTGTAGCCTATTCTCCTATTTGATAAGTCATATAAAACTGAAAGATTCCAGTGTGAATCCACTATATATTGCCTTCGTTTTCCAAGGTATAATCTATAAATTTCGTATGATGCTTATGACAGGAAATATGATATGCATTTAGGAAGTTAAAATGTATCTATTGGCCAATCAGTGTAAAGCGACTGAAACGACCAAAGTCAAAAGAACTTTCAAAGCAAACAGCTGACGCGACTACGCTACTAGCTTAGTAACCACGCAAAGCGGTAGTTTTAGACGCGCGACTAAAGCGACTGCCTAGTGTGTTTCAGCCTTTAGACGCGCGACTAAAGCGACTGCCTAGTGTGTTTCAGCCTTAAGGCTCTCTGCTTTTGAGTAGACATGTCTTGTTTACAAGGAAGAGGAGTGAAAGGTTAATTTCTCAAATGTTGTTAGATAAGGTCGTTATTGTTTGTAGTTGTTGGTTATAGCGCTGTGCTATCATTCTTTTTTTTTTAAATCATTGAAGTCGCATCCGGACAGTTGTTCCATGTAGAAACATTACTTAAAATGGCAACTCTCAAATTCAACCCAGAGTGGACAAAAAACAATGTCACTACTAATACAATAGACTTGTGTCTAAGTACTATTATTGAACAAAATAATCAACCAGTGAAAACGTTAATAATTGCCTTTTTTAGGAAAATTTAATCCATTGTGATACAAGATATAAGATATCCAGTCAAAATGAATGCAAAAAAAGTTCCTGCATCGCTTCTCACAAAAAAAAAGATGATGAAATACGGACATTGAAGTTGCAAAACTACATAAAAGACGATAAAATATGGACATTGGAGTTGGAAAGCAGGAAAAAAGACGGTGAAATAAGGAGCTTGAAAGAAGAACTAAAGGAATATAGGGAAAAAGATCGAAATGTGCCCGACAAACGTGTTCAAGTCAAAAAGGTGATTTTTCTCGGTCCCATATCCCATAGTTCACAAAATTCCTGTTCAATGCCAAGTTTCATCCTTGTGTAGTTATTTTTTTATTTTCATGAGTTTAACTTGGATGACCAAACTTAAAAATTTCCTTTCGCTTAAAAGGTGGGTAGGAAACTGTTTTATTCAATCTTTGTTTATTGTATATAGGCTTCAGATTGGCAAGAAACATTAAAAGAGGCTCCTCTTTCAAAAGACGAAATTGGTGAACTACATAGAGATCCAACAGTATGTCGATTTATTTTTGCACATAATTGTGGATGGCGTTCTAATTTCACATCATGTGGAATCTATCAAAATTCCTAGAAAAGTAGATATCCGTCCACGCTAGCTGAGAAAAATGAGTCTATTGTAAAGGACAATGTGCAGCATGTAGTTGATGAGGTTGTTGATTGGTGAAAGCTATAAACATTGCATGACCTACGCTCCTCAACGTAATTTAATTAGAATCTTAAGTCTCAAAAGATCTCAAAACTTCTTATTTTCCCAGTCTCTTTGAAGGAACAGTAAGTCACTACACTCAATACACACATTTTGACTTCTTACATTAAAATTTCGGTCCTATATACAAGTCACAGCTTTCTACCAGTTGAAATTTATACAGCTAACTGGTTTAGCACCGTGGTTTATCTTCATAACGTGTGGCACAATCGTTTATAAGTCGAAAAATTTTCACAAAAAGCTATTCTTAAACCTAAATTCTCCTACTGAAATGTACAAAAATCAAAAAAATTACTATTCAAAATAAAAATTCCAAAAAAGAATCCAAACTGTTTCACTTAAAATTCCCGAGATCAACGCTGTTCAGGACAGCAGTTTACTACAGCTAGAGAAATATTTTTTGCTCCAAATGTTAGTTGACTCAGAACAATAATGGTACAAAATTTTGGTTCATTGTAGCTGTCAAGGGATGAACAGAAATTGCCACAACTGGCAATTCAAGCCTGTGATGAACAAAATGAAGATTCTACGGTAGCTATGTCTTCTTTATTTTGTTGGCACAGACGTATGGATAGTGTTTTTATTTCACATGACTTCATAAATTTTTCAGTCAAAGGCAATTTGTCAGCAGTTCCCAACAGCCAAGGAACATACTGACAAGTCAGGTGTAAATGATATTTCGTCAGACAAAGACAATGAGATCAGTTGATTTTTGAAAGCAGATCATTAACAATACAATAGTCGATGATAGTCTAGGGAAATTTTTAAAGATCCAAATCTTAATTGGAATGGGTTTAGAGTGTGGATGATTGAAAGAAAATAGAAGTACATGAGGTGTACCATAAAAAGTTTGCGTCTAGATTTATGACATGGTGATATATTATACCATAATTCAATATAAAGAAAGTAATGCGTAATCACGACAAGAAGAAAATTTTTGTAATTTTTTACCTTGTTTTATCATGATTTTTTTAATTATGCGTATGAGATCGTAAGATCTTAGCGTTTCGTGTTTACCTAAGGGTATACCAATGACAATTTCATCAAGCCGCCAAAGAAATATCCCCTTGATTTGCCTTTTTACATTTTTTTAATTTGCATGAAGCCTCTATGTCCACTGTGTTTAGAGGTATGAAAACAATTTTCACTGAAAGCTTTTCATGCAATATTGCAATATCTCAGCATGTAAATATTCATAAATATCATTATTGTATTCAAATGCTTATTTTGTCATTGTTTTGTTTTTTGTTTATTCTAGCCGCAGAAAGAGACCTCTGGAGATAGTTCTGCCAATGAACAGAGCGACAAAGTATGTTTTTATGTTATTATGATGGTACAAAAAGAATTAAATTATTGTTGGCTGGTAAATCATTCAATGATTAATTTCGTAGACATCAGAAGTGGATGAGAATGCTTCTTACAAAACAATGTCTCCGGTATAGTAACCTGTAAATCTTAAGAATATCGTCAAAATTCTAAAGTTAACAACCAACTGAAGAAAAGCTATTTCTTTTATTTACAGAAGCAAGCGTTACAAGAGGATACGACTAAACAGATTCACAGAACTGATGGACACGTAACCATTTCGGTATGTTAACTTTCTAAACTTTTAGATAGTTTATAATTGTTATTGTTCATCAATGTTTGTTTACTTGTTTTCCTAAACAGAAAACAAGAAAGTAGAAATAGTAGACTGTAAACACAAAATGTCCTTTCTGTTGCCTTAACTTATCAAATATAAAAAAACCATGTAAATATACTATCACAAATATACTACAAGACTAAGACTTAAAGACCTCTAACAGTTTTAAAGATACCAAAGAAACACCATGTAGCTATGCTACTGCAAATGTAAAGTTTGCCAAAATCACTTTTAAAATCGTGGCCAGAGAGTTGCCAGGCGGAAAGCGAATTTAAAATATGAACATAATAGCCCAACATAAGACTTTTAAAAAAGCCATCACAACAGTAAAATGAAGAAAGATTTTTTAATAACGTTTCGTCTTTAACTTAAGACATCTTCAGATTATTTGAGATAAATTATATACATTAGGTTTTCAATACAAGCATATATTACATGGTGTTAAATTACATGTGAGGGGAGTAGGAAGTTTAAATGACGGAATTAAGTGAGAATGGCGGTATATTAAAGAAGGTGAAGGGGGATTGAGTTGCCTTGGGTGTTAAGAGAGGGTTTAAGCTTGGATATAAGAAGGCTTTCATGAATCATAAGGTCATAACTGTCGGAGGAGGAAGAGAGAATTGAGAAGTCATTAAAATCGGCAGAGTGAGATGTATTTCTTATATGGGAAAGAACTGCAAATGGTGGTGGACATAAGAAGGTTTCCTTGTTAAGGGAGAGATTCCCAAGTGTTCCGATATTCTGGTGTGTAAATGACGCGTGGTTTGACCAACAAACGATGCAGAGCAGCATCGATACTTAAATGAGTATACAACACCAGATCTCAGAAGCTTGGGAACCCTATCTTTAAATGGAAAGAAAGAGGAGAGACGCCTGGAAGAACGAAAAACAAAGCAAACGTTGATATGAGGAAAGGCAGCATTGCAGAGTCGAGTGATTTGAGTGCGAATCTGAAGACATTGTAGGCCAGTGAAAGGGAGACAGAAGTACATGATTTTCTTAGGAGCAGTGTGAATAGTATCTTTGGGTTCAAATGTATTGTTGAGGAAGCGGTGAACATGATTGTCAAATATGTATGAGTTGAAGTTGTTTAAGGTGAACAATTTTCTATCAATTTTTAGTTCGGTATGAAAGTGTTTTTAGCTGGCGAACTTATATTTAGGTATGAAAGTGTTTATAACTATGAAAGTGTTCATAGTTTAAAAGTCTTATGTTGGGCTATTATGTTCATATTGAAAAATCACTTTTCTTGTGCTTTTATACGCATCATGTAATTTTCAATAATTCTTCCTTTGGAAAAGAAATTTTTTAACCAATACTCGATCCTCAATTAAAGCTCTCCTCCAAAAAAGTGTGTATATTTTAATGCAGGTGATCACAAATGTACATAGCGAAAAAAGTTGACTGCTTGAATGTCAGTGAGCTTGCATTTTGTGTATAGGGTACTTTTCCAATGTGCTAAATCCTTGGTCTTTGTGTATTTTATACTAATACTTCTCGTTTGAACAAAGCTATTGGCTGCATATATGTGTAAATTATCTTAAGTGCTTGCATATGATTTAAGTTTTCCCCTCACTGAACCTTATTTACTACACTAGTCTATTAACATTGTCCCATAATACAAATTTCGTGTGGATCGAACAACTTAAGGTGATAAGTTTTCTGATATTTTCAGATTTTGTTTTTTTTCTTATAATGCAATAAACATTTTAATTCGTTGTACTAAAATTCAAAGGAGCACTTCAACACAACGCTACTTAGTAGAAAGTCATGATGCAGTAGCAGCAGTGTTTTAGAATATTAATTGTGCTGTTTTTTAGTTCACTTACGCAAGCCGAAATTGTTCAACCGATAAAGACAACAGTTTTCGTAAGGTCACTTCTAGCCCTACTGAAACAACATCATCGACGACAGACAAGGTATTGCTGTATTTTTTCCAGTATTTTTTACATTGATCCATGATATATATATAACCGTACGTCCTGTGTCCCAAGTGCAGGAGTCCCCATTTTACTATGGTGATAGCCGGGAGGGCACATTGTTATACACTTTGTATATTACGCTCGCTGCGCTTGCGCAGTATGAGCTCTCTCGGATTGCGTAGAGAGTCTCATAAAGAGACGTCATGATGCAGTAGCAGCAGTGTTTTAGAATATTAATTGTGCTGTTTTTTAGTTCACTTATGCAAGCCGAAATTGTTCAACAGATAAAGACAACAGTTTTCGTAAGGTCACTTCTAGCCCTACTGAAACAACATCATCGACGACAGACAAGGTATTGTTGTATTTTTCCAGTATTTTTTACATTGATCTATGATATATATATAACCGTACGTCCTGTGTCCCAAGTGCAGGAGTCCCCATTTTACTATGGTGATAGCCGGGAGGGCACATTGTTATACACTTTGTATATTACGCTCGCTGCGCTTGCGCAGTATGAGCGCTCTCGGATTGCGTAGAGAGTCTTATAAAGAGACGTCATGATGCAGTAGCAGCAGTGTTTTAGAATATTAATTTTGCTGTTTTTTAGTTCACTTACGCAAGCCGAAATTGTTCAACAGATAAAGACAACAGTTTTCGTAAGGTCACTTCTAGCCCTACTGAAACAACATCATCGACGACAGACAAGGTATTGTTGTATTTTTTCCAGTATTTTTTACATTGATCCATGATATATATATAACCGTACGTCCTGTGTCCCAAGTGCAGGAGTCCCCATTTTACTATGGTGATAGCCGGGAGGGCACATTGTTATACACTTTGTATATTACGCTCGCTGCGCTTGCGCAGTATGAGCGCTCTCGGATTGCGTAGAGAGTCTCATAAAGAGACGTCATGATGCAGTAGCAGCAGTGTTTTAGAATATTAATTGTGCTGTTTTTTAGTTCCCTTACGCAAGCCGAAATTGTTCAACAGATAAAGACAACAGTTTTCGTAAGGTCACTTCTAGCCCTACTGAAACAACATCATCGACGAATAACAAGGTATTGTTTTATTTTTTCCAGCATTTTTTACATTGATCCATGATATATATATATATATATATATATATTGATGAGAAAAGAAAATACAAAACTACAATTTCATCCCGACAAGCCTGTTTCGTGATTTCTCAGAAGATAATATTATCCCCTGAAGAGTGAGAAATCACGAAACAGGCTTGTCGGGATGAAATTGTAGTTTTTGTGTATTTTCTCATCAATATTACGCTCTGCTCTTAAGCATCGAGCACTGTACTTAAGGAGATTCAAATAAACAAAACTTCCTATATAAATATATATGTATAAAAATGAAAGTTTCTCCAGATTTTTAAATCATTTTATTGAGCTTTCGACTCGTTGCTTCGAGCCTTCATCAGAATGAGGATATTTATTTACACGTGTTTTAGCTTGGAGACGTTTAGAGCGTCTAATTGGATTAGTGGGTGGATTAATGTGATTGGATGGGGTGAAATGCGTTGCCATGGGTTTTGTGTGTTGTTAATATGGTTGGTGTTAATATAATTAGAGTGTAGTGTTTTAGTTTTGGTGTTGTTTGTAGTTTTTGTCCTTTTTCTTTAGTTGTGAGTATATGATGGGTATGTCGATATGTCTGTTTATTGTGTCGTTGTCAGTTTGTGTCGATATGTCGTGTTTATGGTTATGTCGTTGTCGTTGTCTTCTGATGAAGGCTCGAAGCAACGAGTCGAAAGCTCAATAAAAATCATTTAAAAATCCGGAGAAACGTTTATCTTTTATATATTCAATGCCTGGATTACAAATTTTCAAACTTATATATATATATATTGATGAGAAGAAGAAAATACACAAAACCTTTTTGTGTATTTTCTTCTTCTCATCTCTGCTCTTAAGCATCGAGCACTGTACTTACGGACATTCAAATAAACAAAACTTCCTATATATATATATATATATATATACATAAAAGATAAAAGTCTCTCCGGATTTAAAGTGAGTTTTATTGAGCTTTCGACTCGTTGCTTCGAGCCTTCATCATAATGAAAAATATTTATTTACACGTGCTTTTTAGCTTGGAGACGTTTAGAGCGTCTAATTGGATGAGTGGGTGGATTAATGTGATTGGATGGGCTGAAATGCGTTGCCATGGGTTTTGGTGTATTGTGAATATGATTGGTGTTAATAATATTAGAGTGTAGTGTTTTAGTTTTGGTGTTGTTTGTAGTTTTTATGTCCTTTTTCTTTAGTTGTGAGTATATGATGGGTATGTCGATATGTCTGTTTAGACAACGACACAATAAACAGACATATCGACAATACAATAAAGTATAATATATAATATATATATATATATATAGTATAATATAATAAAAAAAAATATAAAATACCGGATAAAAATGCCCTGTTCAATTAGAAAGAGAGCAATCAAGTGGCTATGACGTACAAATAAATCTTTCACTATAATACTTACAGAGCAAATGTGAAGTGAGCCTGAATGTTTTGTAGTACGTTCATTTATCAAAAGTGGAAGAAGTATTACTGCTACATTTTCCTCAATTTCTGAATTAAAGGAAGAATGGAAAACAGTTATAACTTGTGCCGGCTTTTAATGCAGAAAAATTTACATTCGAATCCTCGCCAAAAGCACAATTGTAGAAATAGGACTCGCTTCTGACACCAGTCTTATAGCAGGAAATTGTTCTAGAACCTGTTCCACAGCTGATGGTTCCAATAAAATATGTTCTCTCCTCAAGGAAATGTATCGATCCATTAATCTACGTTCCGCTTGGCTGTAAGCGGATTTTGTATTTGCAGTAATATTCTCTCGAATGATTTAAATTAATAAAGGAGTTATTTGCCACGGGAATAATACTTTTATTGCTTCCGGTGGTAAGTTTTGTATTTGCATGATGCCTTAGGTGGTTTTAGCAGTACTTCGTGTGATGCAAATAGGATTGTAGAAAAAAGTTGATACACTTTGTATAATTCCAATCACGTGTACATGCATGTGGCATGTCGTAGTTATATATAGTGATGAATAAGTTACATCAAGACACAAGGTCATTGTCGTCAAACTAGCCGAAGGGTAGACGTCTATCAAAATTAGATATAAAGGATCACCCACCCTCCACCCTTCATCACGTCATGGAACATTGAAATTTTCAATAACAGTTGCAGGGCTTAACAGTGACATGCAATTGAGTGGGCGTTTTATCCTCCACCTTTTGTGAAAAAATTATTAAAACATCCTTACGTTAAATTCAACTCCTTAAATTTGTAAAAATTTAATAAATTATAATTCGGCACGTGCTCTACGCGCATAGCCATCTATTTCCCAAACTGTGAGTGGTTTGCTCTTTATCCGCACAGAAAACAGAACTCAACATGATTTGTGGATCGATGGAGTAATCGGTTGTTTTTAATGTGTTGTTAATGGCGAAGAAGCGATAAAGTTTGAGTTTTTATTCCGCCATGTCGACTGTCAGATACAAAAGAATAAATTATGTCATGAGCTTCAATCGGCGTGGGCGAACGCAATGGTTGATGAAATAATAGGAAAGGGTTATTCGTTTTATTAATACATTATTTAATTTATAGCAATTATTACCTTTATATTTATAGCAATTGTATCAACTGTAACAATTTATAGCAATTATATCATAAGAAGTTAAAACAACTACAGTTAATAGTCATAATACAACCGGAGTAAAATTTTATGTTTAAAATAACACCATTAATTATACTCTAACATTTTAGGGGTTGATATAACTCTTAACTTTGTACTCCACCGAAAGGAGTCATGTTAATCCCCCCTTTGGAGTTGAAATAACTCCTTGAAATTAACTGTGTTCATTATCAGTCAGATAAATTTTTCATCGCTTTGTTATTTGTTTATTCTAGCAAGAGACCTCTGGAGATAGTTCTGCCAATGAACAGAGCGACAAAGTATGTTTTTATGTTATTATGATGGTACAAAAAGAATTAAATTATTGTTGGCTGGTAAATCATTCAATGATTAATTTCGTAGACATCAGAAGTGGATGAGAATACTTCTCACAAAACAACGTCTCCGGTATAGTAACCTGTAAATCTTAAGAATATCGTAAAAATTCTAAAGTTAAGAACCAACTGAAGAAAAGCTATTTCTTTTATTTACAGAAGCAAGCGTTACAAGAGGATACGACTAAACAGATTCACAGAACTGATGGACACGTAACCATTTCGGTATGTTAACTTTTTAAACTTTTAGATAGTTTATAATTGTTATTGTTCATCAATGTTTGTTTACTTGTTTTCCTAAACAGAAAACAAGAAAGTAGAAATAGTACACTGTAAACACAAAATGTCCTTTCTGTTGCCTTAACTTATCAAATATAAAAAACCATGTAACTATATTATCACAAGTATACTACAAGACTAAGACTTAAAGACCTCTAACAGTTTTAAAGATACCAAAGAAACACCATGTAGCTATGCTACTGCTAATGTAAAGTTTGCCAAAATCACTTTTAAAATCGTGGCCAGAGATTTGCCAGGCGGAAAGCGAATTTAAAATATGAACATAATAGCCCAACATAAGACTTTTAAAAAAGCCATCACAACAGTAAAATGAAGAAAGATTTTTTAATAACGTTTCGTCTTTAACTTAAGACATCTTCAGATTATTTGAGATAAATTATATACATTAGGTTTTCAATACAAGCATATATTACTTGGTGTTAAATTACATGTGAGGGGAGTAGGAAGTTTAGATGACGGAATTAAGTGAGAATGGCGGTATATTAAAGAAGGTGAAAGGGGATTGAGTTGCCTTGGGTGTTAAGAAAGGGTTTAAGTTTGGATATAAGAAGGCTTTCATGAATCATAAGGTCATAATTGTCGGAGGAGGAAGAGAGAATCGAGAAGTCATTAAAATCGGCAGAGGGAGATGTATTTCTTATATGGGAAAGAACTGCAAATGGTGGTGGACATAAGAAGGTTTCCTTGTTAAGGGAGAGATTCCCAAGTGTTCCGATATTCTGGTGTGTAAATGACGCGTGGTTTGACCAACAAACGATGCAGAGCAGCATCGACACTTAAATGGGTATACAACACCAGATCTCAGGAGCTTGGGAACCCTATCTTGAAATGGAAAGAAAGAGGAGAGACGCCTGGAAGAACGAAAAACAAAGCCAACGTTGATATGAGGAAAGGCAGCATTGCAGAGTCGAGTGATTTGAGTGCGAATCTGAAGACATTGTAGGCCAGTGAAAGGGAGACAGAAGTACACGATTTTCTTAGGAGCAGTGTGAATAGTATCTTTGGGTTCAAATGTATTGTTGAGGAAGCGGTGAACATGATTGTCAAATATGTATGAGGGGAAGTTGTTTAAGGTGAACAATTTTCTAGCAACTTTTAGTTCGGTATGAAAGTGTTTATAGCTGGCGAACTTATATTTAGGTATGAAAGTGTTTATAACTATGAAAGTGTTCATAGTTTAAAAGTCTTATGTTGGGCTATTATGTTCATATTGAAAAATCACTTTTCTTGTGCTTTTATACGCATCATGTAATTTTTAATAATTCTTCCTTTGGAAAAGAAATTTTTTAACCAATACTCGATCCTCAATTAAAGGTCTCCTCCAGTAAGGAATATTTGAATGAACAAGCTGAGCACGAACATGACAAAATAAATGCAAATAAGGCGGTAAGTCTTTATAATTTTTCAAGAGGAATTATGGATATGTTTCACAGTAATTCAGTTATCATTACTTTTTAGGTTGAGCTGATGACATCTAAGAAACATGTCGATAGAAATGTTAAGGAGGTAAGTTAATTGGTGAAAGCACATGGACAACCGTCGGTCGGCGATAGCTAAGGCAAATATAAATTAAGTGTAGACTATTAAAGAAAATCTTAGAGGTGCATTCAAAGAGTATGATTAATTTGGCATGAAAGGGTTGAAAAGAGTAAAACGTCATATGTATTAGCACGATTGTAAACATATTGTTTGCAAAAAGTGTAGGCCAATGACAGTTTGATCCAACTTCTACCAAAATCCTTCCTCGTTTACCCACGTAAGTGCTTTAGTTTGGCCTAAATTCTCTCCTTGTGAGTAATCTCAAATTTTCAATTCATTTATCCTATATCATACCGTGTCGAATATTATATCGACGTGACTTTTGCTTTGGAAAAAAATGGAAATTTTACACAATTTTAAAGTTTGTACATTTTTTGATCAAATATTCGTGACTCCTTTAATATCAGTAAGCGCTTTGTGAAAGGGTTTGTTTTCCAAACGTGACGTGTCGTGACGCTTGTACATCCAATAACTGTTTATATGTGTGCATTTTAAGTAAATGTGTATATTTTAATGCAGGAGATCACAAATGTACATAGCAAAAAAAGTTGACTGCTTGAATGTCAGTGAGCTTGCATTTTGTGTATAGGGTACTTTTCCAATGTTCTAAATCCTTGGTCTTTGTGTATTTTATACTAATACTTCTCGTTTGAACAAAGCTATTGGCTGCATATATGTGTATATTATCTTAAGTGCTTGCATTTGATTTAAGTTTTCCCCTCACTGAACCTTATTTACTACACTAGTCTATTAACAATGTCCCATAATAAAAATTTCGTGTGGATCGAACAACTTAAGGTGATAAGTTTTCTGATATTGTCAGATTTTGTTTTTTTTTCTTATAATGCAATAAACATTTTAATTCGTTGTACTAAAATTCAAAGGAGCACTTCAACACAACGCTACTTAGTAGAAAGTCATGATGCAGTAGCAGCAGTGTTTTAGAATATTAATTGTGCTGTTTTTTAGTTCACTTACGCAAGCCGAAATTGTTCAACAGATAAAGACAACAGTTTTCGTAAGGTCACTTCTAGCCCTACTGAAACAACATCATCGACGACAGACAAGGTATTGTTGTATTTTTTCCAGTATTTTTTACATTGATCCATGATATATATATAACCGTACGTCCTGTGTCCCAAGTGCAGGAGTCCCCATTTTACTATGGTGATAGCCGGGAGGGCACATTGTTATACACTTTGTATATTACGCTCGCTGCGCTTGCGCAGTATGAGCGCTCTCGGATTGCGTAGAGAGTCTCATAAAGAGACGTCATGATGCAGTAGCAGCAGTGTTTTAGAATATTAATTGTGCTGTTTTTTAGTTCCCTTACGCAAGCCGAAATTGTTCAACAGATAAAGACAACAGTTTTCGTAAGGTCACTTCTAGCCCTACTGAAACAACATCATCGACGACAGACAAGGTATTGTTTTATTTTTTCCAGCGTTTTTTACATTGATCCATGATATATATATATATATATATATAAAAGATAAACGTTTCTCCGGATTTTTAAATGATTTTTATTGAGCTTTCGACTCGTTGCTTCGAGCCTTCATCAGAATGAGGATATTTATTTACACGTGTTTTTAGCTTGGAGACGTTTAGAGCGTCTAATTGGATTAGTGGGTGGATTAATGTGATTGGATGGGGTGAAATGCGTTGCCATGGGTTTTGGTGTGTTGTTAATATGGTTGGTGTTAATATAATTAGAGTGTAGTGTTTTAGTTTTGGTGTTGTTTGTAGTTTTTTTGTCCTTTTTCTTTAGTTGTGAGTATATGATGGGTATGTCGATATGTCTGTTTATTGTGTCGTTGTCAGTTTGTGTCGATATGTCGTGTTTATGGTTATGTCGTTGTCGTTGTCTTCTGATGAAGGCTCGAAGCAACGAGTCGAAAGCTCAATAAAAATCATTTAAAAATCCGGAGAAACGTTTATCTTTTATATATTCAATGCCTGGATTACAAATTTTCAAACTTATATATATATATATTGATGAGAAGAAGAAAATACACAAAAACTTTTTGTGTATTTTCTTCTTCTCATCAATATTTACGCTCTGCTCTTAAGCATCGAGCACTGTACTTACGGACATTCAAATAAACAAAACTTCCTATATATATATATATATATATATACATAAAAGATAAAAGTCTCCGGATTTAAAGTGAGTTTTATTGAGCTTTCGACTCGTTGCTTCGAGCCTTCATCATAATGAAAAATATTTATTTACACGTGCTTTTTAGCTTGGAGACGTTTAGAGCGTCTAATTGGATGAGTGGGTGGATTAATGTGATTGGATGGGCTGAAATGCGTTGCCATGGGTTTTGGTGTATTGTGAATATGATTGGTGTTAATAATATTAGAGTGTAGTGTTTTAGTTTTGGTGTTGTTTGTAGTTTTATGTCCTTTTCTTTAGTTGTGAGTATATGATGGGTATGTCGATATGTCTGTTTAGACAACGACACAATAAACAGACATATCGACAATACAATAAAGTATAATATATAATATATAATATAATATATATAGTATAATATAATAAAAAATATAAAATACCGGATAAAAATGCCCTGTTCAATTAGAAAGAGAGCAATCAAGTGGCTATGACGTACAAATAAATCTTTCACTATAATACTTACAGAGCAAATGTGAAGTGAGCCTGAATGTTTTGTAGTACGTTCATTTATCAAAAGTGGAAGAAGTATTACTGCTACATTTTCCTCAATTTCTGAATTAAAGGAAGAATGGAAAACAGTTATAACTTGTGCCGGCTTTTAATGCAGAAAAATTTACATTCGAATCCTCGCCAAAAGCACAATTGTAGAAATAGGACTCGCTTCTGACACCAGTCTTATAGCAGGAAATTGTTCTAGAACCTGTTCCACAGCTGATGGTTCCAATAAAATATGTTCTCTCCTCAAGGGAAATGTATCGATCCATTAATCTACGTTCCGCTTGGCTGTAAGCGGATTTTGTATTTGCAGTAATATTCTCTCGAATGATTTAAATTAATAAAGGAGTTATTTGCCACGGGAATAATACTTTTATTGCTTCCGGTGGTAAGTTTTGTATTTGCATGATGCCTTAGGTGGTTTTAGCAGTACTTCGTGTGATGCAAATAGGATTGTACAGAAAAAAAGTTGATACACTTTGTATAATTCCAATCACGTGTACATGCATGTGGCATGTCGTAGTTATATATAGTGATGAATAAGTTACATCAAGACACAAGGTCATTGTCGTCAAACTAGCCGAAGGGTAGACGTCTATCAAAATTAGATATAAAGGATCACCCACCCCCTCCACCCTTCATCACGTCATGGAACATTGAAATTTTCAATAACAGTTGCAGGGCTTAACAGTGACATGCAATTGGAGTGGGCGTTTTTATCCTCCACCTTTTTTGTGAAAAAAATTATTAAAACATCCTTACGTTAAATTCAACTCCTTAAATTTGTAAAAATTTAATAAATTATAATTCGGCACGTGCTCTACGCGCATAGCCATCTATTTCCCAAACTGTGAGTGGTTTGCTCTTTATCCGCACAGAAAACAGAACTCAACATGATTTGTGGATCGTTGGAGTAATCGGTTGTTTTTAATGTGTTGTTAATGGCGAAGAAGCGATAAAGTTTGAGTTTTTATTCCGCCATGTTGACTGTCAGATACAAAAGAATAAATTATGTCATGAGCTTCAATCGGCGTGGGCGAACGCAATGGTTGATGAAATAATAGGAAAGGGTTATTCGTTTTATTAATACTTTATTTAATTTATAGCAATTATTACCTTTATATTTATAGCAATTGTATCAACTGTAACAATTTATAGCAATTACATCATAAGAAGTTAAAACAACTACAGTTAATAGTCATAATACAACCGGAGTAAAATTTTATGTTTAAAATAACTCCATTAATTATACTCTAACATTTTAGGGGTTGATATAACTCTTAACTTTGTACTCCACCGAAAGGAGTCATGTTAATCCCCCCTTTGGAGTTGAAATAACTCCTTGAAATTAACTGTGTTCATTATCAGTCAGATAAATTTGTCATCGCTTTGTTATTTGTTTATTCTAGCCGCAGAAAGAGACCTCTGGAGATAGTTCTGCCAATGAACAGAGCGACAAAGTATGTTTTTATGTTATTATGATGGTACAAAAAGAATTAAATTATTGTTGGCTGGTAAATCATTCAATGATTAATTTCGTAGACATCAGAAGTGGATGAGAATACTTCTCACAAAACAACGTCTCCGGTATAGTAACCTGTAAATCTTAAGAATATCGTAAAAATTCTAAAGTTAAGAACCAACTGAAGAAAAGCTAGTTCTTTTATTTACAGAAGCAAGCGTTACAAGAGGATACGACTAAACAGATTCACAGAACTGATGGACACGTAACCATTTCGGTATGTTAACTTTTTAAACTTTTAGATAGTTTATAATTGTTATTGTTCATCAATGTTTGTTTACTTGTTTTCCTAAACAGAAAACTAGAAAGTAGAAATAGTACACTGTAAACACAAAATGTCCTTTCTGTTGCCTTAACTTATCAAATATAAAAAAACCATGTAAATATACTATCACAAATATACTACAAGACTAAGACTTAAAGACCTCTAACAGTTTTAAAGATACCAAAGAAACACCATGTAGCTATGCTACTGCAAATGTAAAGTTTGCCAAAATCACTTTTAAAATCGTGGCCAGAGAGTTGCCAGGCGGAAAGCGAATTTAAAATATGAACATAATAGCCCAACATAAGACTTTTAAAAAAGCCATCACAACAGTAAAATGAAGAAAGATTTTTTAATAACGTTTCGTCTTTATCTTAAGACATCTTCAGATTATTTGAGATAAATTATATACATTAGGTTTTCAATACAAGCATATATTACATGGTGTTAAATTACATGTGAGGGGAGTAGGAAGATTAGATGACGGAATTAAGTGAGAATGGCGGTATATTAAAGAAGGTGAAAGGGGATTGAGTTGCCTTGGGTGTTAAGAGAGGGTTTAAGTTTGGATATAAGAAGGCTTTCATGAATCATAAGGTCATAATTGTCGGAGGAGGAAGAGAGAATTGAGAAGTCATTAAAAGCGGCAGAGTGAGATGTATTTCTTATATTGGAAAGAACTGCAAATGGTGGTGGACATAAGAAGGTTTCCTTGTTAAGGGAGAGATTCCCAAGTGTTCCGATATTCTGGTGTGTAAATGACGCGTGGTTTGACCAACAAACGATGCAGAGCAGCATCGATACTTAAATGAGTATACAACACCAGATCTCAGAAGCTTGGAACCCTATCTTTAAATGGAAAGACAGAGGAGAGACGCCTGGAAGAACGAAAAACAAAGCAAACGTTGATATGAGGAAAGGCAGCATTGCAGAGTCGAGTGATTTGAGTGCGAATCTGAAGACATTGTAGGCCAGTGAAAGGGAGACAGAAGTACATGATTTTCTTAGGAGCAGTGTGAATAGTATCTTTGGGTTCAAATGTATTGTTGAGGAAGCGGTGAACATGATTGTCAAACATGTATGAGGGGAAGTTGTTTAAGGTGAACAATTTTCTAGCAGCTTTTAGTTCGGTATGAAAGTGTTTATAGCTGGCGAACTTATATTTAGGTATGAAAGTGTTTATAACTATGAAAGTGTTCATAGTTTAGAAGTCTTATGTTGGGCTATTATGTTCATATTGAAAAATCACTTTTCTTGTGCTTTTATACGCATCATGTAATTTTTAATAATTCTTCCTTTGGAAAAGAAATTTTTTAACCAATACTCGATCCTCAATTAAAGCTCTCCTCCAGTAAGGAATATTTGAATGAACAAGCTGAGCACGAACATGACAAAATAAATGCAAATAAGGCGGTAAGTCTTTATAATTTTTCAAGAGGAATTATGGATATGTTTCACAGAAATTCAGTTATCATTATTTTTTAGGTTGAGCTGATGACATCTAAGAAACTTGTCGATAGAAATGTTAAGGAGGTAAGTTAATTGGTGAAAGCACATGGACAACCGTCGGTCGGCGATAGCTAAGGCAAATATAAATTAAGTGTAGACTATTAAAGAAAATCTTAGAGGTGCATTCAAAGAGTATGATTAATTTGGCATGAAAGGGTTGAAAAGAGTAAAACGTCATATGTATTAGCACGATTGTAAACATATTGTTTGCAAAAAGTGTAGGCCAATGACAGTTTGATCCAACTTCTACCAAAATCCTTCCTCGTTTACCCACGTAAGTGCTTTAGTTTGGCCTAAAACCTCTCCTTGTGAGTAATCTCAAATTTTCAATTCATTTATCCTATATCATACCGTGTCGAATATTATATCGACGTGACTTTTGCTTTGGAAAAAAATGGAAATTTTACACAATTTTAAAGTTTGTACATTTTTTGATCAAATATTCGTGACTCCTTTAATATCAGTAAGCGCTTTGTGAAAGGGTTTGTTTTCCAAACGTGACGTGTCGTGACCCTTGTACATCCAATAAATGTTTATATGTGTGCATTTTAAGTAAATGTGTATATTTTAATGCAGGAGATCACAAATGTACATAGCGAAAAAAGTTGACTGCTTGAATGTCAGTGAGCTTGCATTTTGTGTATAGGGTACTTTTCCAATGTGCTAAATCCTTGGTCTTTGTGTATTTTATACTAATACTTCTCGTTTGAACAAAGCTATTGGCTGCATATATGTGTAAATTATCTTATGTGCTTGCATTTGATTTAAGTTTTCCCCTCACTGAACCTTATTTACTACACTAGTCTATTAACATTGTCCCATAATAAAAATTTCGTGTGGATCGAACAACTTAAGGTGATAAGTTTTCTGATATTTTCAGATTTTGTTTTTTTTCTTATAATGCAATAAACATTTTAATTCGTTGTACTAAAATTCAAAGGAGCACTTCAACACAACGCTACTTAGTAGAAAGTCATGATGCAGTAGCAGCAGTGTTTTAGAATATTAATTGTGCTGTTTTTTAGTTCACTTACGCAAGCCGAAATTGTTCAATAATATATATATATATGATAATGATAAGAATTCTCTGGATCATAATATGCCTGGGTTACCAATTTTCAAATATATATATATATATATACATAAAAGATAAAAGCCTTCATCAGAATGAAAAATATTTATTTACACGTGCTTTTTAGCTTGGAGACGTTTAGTGCGTCTAATTGGATGAGTGGGTGGATTAATGTGATTGGATGGGGTGAAATGCGTTGCCATGGGTTTTGGTGTATTGTGAATATGATTGGTGTTAATAATATTAGAGTGTAGTGTTTTAGTTTTGGTGTTGTTTGTAGTTTTTATGTCCTTTTTCTTTAGTTGTGAGTATATGATGGGTATGTCGATATGTCTGTTTAGACAACGACACAATAAACAGACATATCGACAATACAATAAAGTATAATATATAATATATAATATATATATAATATAATATATATAGTATAATATAATAAAAAAAAAAATAAAATACCGGATAAAAATGCCCTGTTCAATTAGAAAGTGAGCAATCAAGTGGCTATGACGTACAAATAAATCTTTCACTATAATACTTACAGAGCAAATGTGAAGTGAGCCTGAATGTTTTGTAGTACGTTCATTTATCAAAAGTGGAAGAAGTATTACTGCTACATTTTCCTCAATTTCTGAATTAAAGGAAGAATGAAAAACAGTTATAACTTGTGCCGGCTTTTAATGCAGAAAAATTTACATTCGAATCCTCGCCAAAAGCACAATTGTAGAAATAGGACTCGCTTCTGACACCAGTCTTATAGCAGGAAATTGTTCTAGAACCTGTTCCACAGCTGATGGTTCCAATAAAATATGTTCTCTCCTCAAGGGAAATGTATCGATCCATTAATCTACGTTCCGCTTGGCTGTAAGCGGATTTTGTATTTGCAGTAATATTCTCTCGAATGATTTAAATTAATAAAGGAGTTATTTGCCACGGGAATAATACTTTTATTGCTTCCGGTGGTAAGTTTTGTATTTGTATGATGCCTTAGGTGGTTTTAGCAGTACTTCGTGTGATGCAAATAGGATTGTACAGAAAGAATATTACTGAAGAGTGAGCAATCACGAAAATTACATCCCCTGAAGAGTGAGCAATCACGAAACAGGCTTGTCGGGATGAATCTGTAGTTTTGTGATTTTTCTCAACACCACTACGCATATTTACGCTCTGCTCTCTGGCATCGAGCACTGTTTTATACGGAAAATCATAAATTATAAACTTCCTATATATATATATATATATATACATAAAAGATAAAAGTTTCTCCGGATCTTAAGTGAATTTTATTGAGCTTTCGACTCGTTGCTTCGAGCCTTCATCAGAATGAGGATATTTATTTACACGTGCTTTTAGCTTGGAGACGTTTAGAGCGTCTAATTGGATTAGTGGGTGGATTAATGTGATTGGATGGGGTGAAATGCGTTGCCATAGGTTTTGATGTATTGTGAATATGATTGGTGTTAATAATATTAGAGTGCAGTGTTTTAGTTTTGGTGTTGTTTGTAGTTTTTTTGTCCTTGTTTCGTCCGGTTTTTTGTTGCTTTTGTCGGTTTGTGTTTTGTTTTGTATTTTGTATATAGTTTTGTTTATGAAGTTTCCAGGGTAATTGTTTTTAATAAATGAGCAGTATAAGTAGTTGCGTTCTATTTTTTTTTGCTTCTTCCGTATTACAATGAGTGTTTATCCTGTTGAAAAGTGTTCGAATGCAGCTTATTTTGTGTTGTGTTGGATGATTGCTGTTGAAATCGAGTATTTGGTCTGTGTGGGTGGTTTTGCGGTATACTGATATGAGGACGTTTAACATACGGCCGCCGTTTGATTGTGCAATTTGTTGAGCGTGAGTTGTTTTTAATGGTGGTCGATAGTTGATGCTGTTTGGTAGGATTCGTTGTTGTTTGCAATTGTGTAGGAAGTGAAGCTGCTCCAATGTTGATGACTCTTTACGTGCGAATAATTCCCATTTTCTTGTTCTTCTGAGAATATCTATCCCATATGTCGATTTTATAAGTTTGAAAATTTGTAATCCAGGCATTTAATACATAAAAGATAAAGTTTCTCCGGATTTTAAGTGATTTTTATATATATATATATAATAAGTTACCTCTAGACACAAGGTCATTGTCGTCAAACTAGCCGAAGGGTAGACGTCTATCAAAGTTAGATATAAAGGATCACCCACCCCCTCCACCCTTCATCACATCATGGAACATTAAAATTTTCAATAACAGTTGCAGGGCTTAACAGTGACATGCAATTGGAGTGGGCGTTTTTATCCTCCACCTTTTTTGTGAAAAAAATTATTAAAGCATCCTTACGTTAAATTCAACTCCTTAAATTTGTAAAAATTTAATAAATTATAATTCGGCACGTGCTCTACGCACATAGCCATCTATTTATTTCCCAAACTGTGAGTGGTTTGTTCTTTATACGCACAGAAAACAGAACTCAACATGATTTGTGGATCGATGGAGTAATCGGTTGTTTTTAATGTGTTGTTAATGGCGAAGAAGCGATAAAGTTTGAGTTTTTATTCCGCCATGTCGACTGTCAGATACAAAAGAATAAATTATGTCATGAGCTTCAACCGGCGTGGGCGAACGCTATGGTTGATTAAATAATAGGAAAGGGTTATTCGTTTTATTAATACATTATTTAATTTATTGCAATTATTACCTTTATATTTATAGCAATTGTATCAACTGTAACAATTTATAGCAATTATATCATAAGAAGTTAAAACAACTACAGTTAATAGTCATAATACAACCGGAGTAAAATTTTATGTTTAAAATAACTCCATTAATTATACTCTAACATTTTAGGGGTTGATATAACTCTTAACTTTGTACTCCACCGAAAGGAGTCATGTTAATCCCCCCTTTGGAGTTGAAATAACTCCTTGAAATTAACTGTGTTCATTATCAGTCAGATAAATTTGTTATCGCTTTGTTATTTGTTTATTCTAGCCGCAGAAAGAGACCTCTGGAGATAGTTCTGCCGATGAACAGAGCGACGAAGTATGTTTGCATATTATTATGATGGAACAAAACGACTTAAATTATTGTTGGCTGGTAAATCATTTAATGATTAATTTTGTAGACATCAGAAGTGGATGAGAATACTTCTCACAAAACAACGTCTCCGGTATAGTAACCTGTAAATCTTAAGAATATCGTAAAAATTCTAAAGTTAAGAACCAACTGAAGAAAAGCTATTTCTTTTATTTACAGAAGCAAGCGTTACAAGAGGATACGACTAAACAGATTCACAGAACTGATGGACACGTAACCATTTCGGTATGTTAACTTTTTAAACTTTTAGATAGTTTATAATTGTTATTGTTCATCAATGTTTGTTTACTTGTTTTCCTAAACAGAAAACAAGAAAGTAGAAATAGTAGACTGTACACACAAAATGTCCTTTCTGTTGCCTTAACTTATCAAATATAAAAAAACCATGTAAATATACTATCACAAATATACTACAAGACTAAGACTTAAAGACCTCTAACAGTTTTAAAGATACCAAAGAAACACCATGTAGCTATGCTACTGCAAATGTAAAGTTTGCCAAAATCACAGATAAATTTTTTGGTGACGAAGTCACCAAAATGTGACGAAGAAAACTTTGTGACGAAGTCTTTCATATTTTAACTGTTTTCTACCACATTCATTACTCAACCGCATGTATTTTTTTAACCATCAATTTGTTCCTGATTTGTACGTCAAACAAAGAAATAATCATAATTTCCAATCAAATAAAACATTTAACAAGCGGGAAAATTTGATTATTGTAGACAATAGTTTCGAGTAGATTCTCTTGTCGACCGAGTCTATAGCTCAGCATGAGGAAGACATTTTCTAAATAGAAACACTACCAAAAGTACCTTGTTTGAGCTTCGTGTTAGAAAATTAGAAAATTTTGTTGTTGTTAAAAAATATCTGGATTTTGCGAAAAGTGGGGCAAAAGTGTTGTTCACCGGTGGTTTTTTTCATTGACGGCGAAGCATTTTATGAAGTGGGGTGGCTTAGTCTTCAATTCTACTATAACATCTAATTGAAAAACACTTCTAAGCAATAACTTCAGCTCAATCTAAATATCTTTTTTGTTTTGCTATTTGAAAAAGGGGACGGGGCTTCAGATTCCCTAGTTCCCACCTATCACCTAGTTTCGTCTCACATGTATTATTATTTATATGTATAGGTATTGTATAATGCAATGTATATATTATGCTTACTGAATTATTTGTTGATTGTAGCTGGAAGACGCGATTAAAATTTCGACAGAAGGGTCTGCGCACGAAACAGTTTCCGAAGATAAGGTATTTATATTATTATGATATAACAAAAGTATGACACCACTATTTCACTGTATTGTGAAAGGAAGCCAATGTAGAGGAGTTTGAAAAATTAAGCTTGTCAGGTTGGGTAGGTGTGAATTAGTCTCTGCTGGAAAAATTGTCGTTTAATTAAACTGTGTAATGACCTCTATGCTTGGAATTATGAAAATTTAATTTGGCTCAACATTTGGTATCATTAATAAACGTGCTTGTTACGGGTGACTTTTTACGTGGTATATATTTCAGAATACAAAGCGTTTCTTACCCTTCGGTAACTTTTCTTGGAACAGTTTGGAAAAACTACAGGTAAATATTTTGGTGTAAAACTTTATGATGATATTTTTCGTAATTTCACTATTGTCTATCACATTCATTACTCAACTGGATATGTTTTTTCTACCCATCAATGCGACAGTCCTGAAAACAACCCTTAAACGTAATGTATAAAAATTATTTTTGATTCCAATTGCTTCACAACTATTTTTATGGAAGACCTTTAAATAAACGACAAGAAGCAAAATGTTTCGACATAATTTACGCCATGTTCAGTGTGAAGTGAATGAGATTATTTACATAGATATATATATTTACACACGGTGAACTGGTACAACATGACCCTACAAAGTCAAACAATGCAATGCTGGCCGAAAGGGCAGTGGCTAAAAAAATTTTTGGACTCCAATGAAAGATTTGACTTTTTGATTGCTAATTCTTCTTTAAAAAAACTCAATGTGAATATAATAGAATTCAAAGAGGATTTTCAAAGGCCCTATACCGAAGTTTCCATTTTTTATGCATTTATATAAACAAAATATATTCATCCACTGTCAGCGCTATACAAGATGCATATGCCACCATTTTTGGCAAAACACAGACCCTACTGAAAATTACATAGATCTGCAAGTATGGTTGACCTGCCTCGTGTGAACGCTCGCCAATTTTAATCCACTTGCTAAGTTAACAATTCTTGTAAAGTTACCCTACTTCTAAACAGGCCCTTCGTGTTACATAACACTGAACATATGTGAAGCTACAAAGGCTACAATGATAGAAAGCGAAGTATAGATTACTTATTTACAAGTAAAAATAGTGTTAAGTTTTGCCATTCCTGCTATGTGTTTACAAAAATAAATAAAATAACCATTGATGCCAAGTGTATTTGTTTGTTTGGATTAGGTATAGGTTTATGTTTGGATTAGGTCATTAATATAAAGCGCTTCGACGATATTAAGGCCAATTAAAAGGAGTATAAGCGGTGTCTAAGATGCAAATTAAGCAAGATTGCGTGTAATTGGTTTAGCAGTGTGGTTATGTAAGTAAAGGTCAAAACATGTGTTGCTTATAGTCCGTAGTTGTGTGTTCCTTAATCCGTGTGGAGAGCAGGCGGATGGTTTCTCCAAACTAGTTGGAATGACATCCAGCGCAAGAAAAATCATAAATCACGTTAGATTTGAAAAGTTTGGAAATGGGATCTTGAAGGCTAAAATGATTTTTTAATTTGAAAAGATAAAAAAACCACATTGATATTTAAGTTTTCTAATATCTGTTTAGTAATTTGTGAAAGGAGGCCAGTGTAGAGTAATTTAAAATGGCATGTGTCAGGTTGGGTAGCTTGCTTCGTTTGTGTTTTTGTTCTTTAAAAAAATTGTCGTGTATTTAGCTAATATGCCTACTGAGTATTGGGCTTTTACCGAATTATGGAAACGTTATTTATTTTTAACTACACCAGACAAAGTCCTTGCCAAACCCTTAAAGTGGTTATATCACGAATTTTAGCCCCCCCCCTTTTTTTTATTAGCTAAATTGAAAGACCTTGTTTCAGTGATTTTAAATCTGCAATTATAATTTAAATTGGATTGGTGAAAGTGATTTTACGGACGTTCAAAGTCACGATTTTCAGTATTTTTTTGCGAACTTTTTGATCGGTATGCTAATGCTTGTGACGTAGAAAGTTGAACACATATATCAACATGGCGTATTCTACTAGTAATCTTAATAAGAAACGCGGAGGAAAACGCTGTGTTGCTGGCGGACCTAATCAAATTAGTTGCGCCAATGATTCAAAAACAGAAGGAATGTCGATGCATCTGTTTCCTAAAAAAGAAACAGAGCCGCAAAGACATAGAAAATGGGTAAATTTTGTGCGTAAACATAGACCGGGTTTTGAGGCTTCCTCTACCTCGTGTCTGTGTTCTGCGCATTTTAAAGATTCTTGTTTTGACCTTAATTTGAGCGTGCAAGTCAAGCTCAAAAGAAGGTTGAAGAAAGATGCTATCCCAACCATTGACGTGGCTGGGATTCCTGAACCATTACAGGGCGAAATAACCGATCGAAAGCGCAGACAAGTAAGTTTACGCTTGTTTATGTTAATTTTTCTTTTGTCATATAAATTCGATATAAGTTTTGTAGATTATTCGACATACCCTCCATAAGCCATCGCTGAAGGAAACATGTTCTCTCGATGAGGAAGTACCTTCTACTAGTGATGGAGCTGAGCATGTTGAAGTATGCACTGGGGAAGCAAACGATTCGCCATTTGAAGAAGAACTACATGCAGTTGGTGAAGATATTTGTGAATCCGAGTCTCCATGTAAATCGTGCCATCGTCTTAAGAAAAAACTTACATCTTTACAAAAGACTTTAAGCTGGTATAAAAAGACAAAAGCATCTTTGAAGAAAAAGGCCCAGAAGTTGCAAAATGAATATCGAAGCGAAATCAGGGAAAATCGTAATACATCCGTGGTTACCAGCATTGATATAGACGATGAAATGCAGGGGAGTGCTGAAGAGCTTTTCGAAGAAGAATCATACATGGACTACTCCTCCTTCGAAGAGTCTAGTCAGAGTGAAGATTTAGATGAAGATACCACAAGTAATACAGTCAGGTATTTTATCTTATAAAGAATTAGATCTCTGTTGTATTTCATAATAATGAATTTTCTTAATCGTGTTACAGAATTCATGAAGGAGCAAGCTTGCATGAACAACCTATGTTCATGGTATTTTACATCTCATTGGTTGAGTTGTTTGAAAAATTTTGCTTTAACTGCAAGGCTGAAAATCCAAAAGTACACATTAAAAACATCGGTTCGATGGCCATTGTAGAGCAAAATTGTGGTAAATGAGTTGAAAAGAACTTTATGTGGAGAAGCCAACCAATGGTTTTGGGAAGATATCCAGCTGGAAACGTTATGACTAGTTTTGGTATATTGATGTCTGGTGTCAGTATAAGTCAAGCCATGCTGATGTTCAAGCACATGAATCTCTCAGCAAATAGTGTGTCCAATTATCATGTGCATCAACGCACCTTCTTGTTTCCAGCTATTCTGAAGCATTGGGAAAGCTGTCAGTTAAAGTTAATTGAAGATGTGAAAAAAAGTGATGCGGATTTCCAGACATGGTCAGGAGATGGACGCTTTGATTCTATCGGGCACAGTGCGAAATATGGAGTCTACACAATTTGGAGCAACACAACATCAAAGCTGGTTCATTTTGAATTGCTTCAGGTATTATCGAATGATGAAAATCATTGTTTGTAGTGTTTTTACTTTCAATGATGGAAGCATTTTGATTTTTAAACAGGCCAATAAAGTTGGTAGCAGTAATGCCATGGAACTGGAGGGAGCAAAAAGATCTTTTCAGTTTCTTGAGAAATCTGGGCTTACCATGGATGTTTTCATCAGTGACAGGCACAAAGGGATTGCAAAGTGGATCCCATCCCATAGACCCACAAAACCATCGCATCAACCATCTGTATGCCACAGCTCTCAAGTACCTGAAGTAAATAAAAAGGCTGGACTAATTATTTTTGATGAAACAATGTTGATGATAACATTGTTTCTCATACAATTTACAATCCTACATATTTTATGATTGTGATGCTTGGCGGCGATAAGCACGTCCATTCCTATCTCTCAATAGTGGCCCGACGTTTTCAAGGACAGCCTCATGAACTAAAGGCCCAAATTTGCCATGCTGTGTTATGCATGATATTTTCTCAATGCTGCCATCGAATGTCATTTTCTACAAAGCTGGACCTATTTCCTTACAGCATCTGTACTCTAATGCGCCTTCTAACAAATCGGTATGACAGCATTGACAATTACACCTGAAACGTGGGAGCATTGTGGTTTATAAAGTAACTTTATGTATATTACAAACAGGAGAAAACAACAACTTACCATTCACCGAGTGGAATTACGCCATCACTTCGTTGTTCTAATGTCGCAGGGAGAATTCCATCGGGATCATCTGGAGTATGCACTTCATCACCATCTCCTGCGAGCGGTTCATCGTCATATGCGAAGTCTTTTAAATGCTCGACATAACCCACGGATTCCGAGCTCGAATCAGATACGCATTCAGACATCGAATTCGAATTATCTGAGCACTGATTTGAGGCCATACTTTCCGGACAACTTGTTTTTTAATATTTTATTGAAAATACTGTCATTATTTGTTTTTAAGACAAGAAAAACGACAACAAAATCACCTTCTATAATATAATATTATATTGACGGAAAAAGACGTGTTCAACTATCTACGTCACAAGTTCAATATGGCGTCGTAAAAAATTCGCAAATAGTACCCGACTTTGGAGGCAAAATTAAGCAACTTATATTTATCTGTTTAAGTCCAGCGACATGTCATAGTTCTTCAAATAATCCAAATTTTCAATTAAGCTCATAAAAAAGGGGGGGCTAAAATTCGTGATATAACCACTTTAACATTATTCTCAAAGTACAAATTTTATTTGTGTCAATACATTAGGTGGCATTAAAAAACGTGCTTACATTAGTTGAGTTTTTACATCGTTTGTATTGTAGAACAAAGTAAAGAGCTTTGTACCTTCAATTTTTGTGAAAAAGCCAAAACGACAACAGCGTGCTGATCAGGTAAATTTTGTGGTGAAATCATGCTTTAACTGCAAGAATCAGATACGCGTTTACATCAGTATCGTCTATCACATGACATTAATCAATGATCACAATGTATTTTGTTCTCGTTTCCTATATAGCTAACTAAATTCAAATTTTACACAACTGCACGTGTTTGTTTGTACTTATGGATTTTGAAAAGTAAAGAGAACCATTTGCAGTTTTCAACCATAATATTATCGCGCATTTAATAAAAACGACAAATTTTTTTAAAATTGACATGTTTCGACATCTTATGATGCCATCTTCAGTGTGAGTGAAATAATAAATAATACAAGGCTTATGTAAAAGTAATATGATACATAAATTACACCAATCATAAGGAAATAAGACGAATTAGTGGGGAGCGTTTTGTAAACTAAGGCCCCGTCTACACTAATCCGTATTCAAACGAGAACGGAGCTCTTTTGCTCCGTTTTTAGAAAAATTTGCGTCCACACTAATCGTTTTCTTATCGTTTTTGCCCGTCCACACTACTACGCGTTATGTTTCAAAAACGCTGTTGTACCCAAAGTGCGCATGACCAAATAAACTTCGCGCATGAGCATTTCATTTTAACGAATCCGCGAAAGGCGAGAATAATTGGCGCCATTCTTAAATTCTCGTTGTTGTGGCTTACAATTCTTCAATATCTACATTTTTAAGTATGCCAAGGACAGGTGAAAATCTGTCGAAATCTAAAAGGGTTGTTTTACGTGGACTGATGATGAAGTCGAGCTACTTCTAAAAGTAACAAATGATTACAAAGTGCAGAAAAGCACCTAGAGTATAGACTGGGAGTCGGTGCAGTCGAAGTATGGCGATATCTTGGATATGTTTCAAGCAGAGTATCCTAACCAGGAAAATGCCACTGCTTTATTCAAAGAATATCCTCATAAACCAGAGGATATAACGAAAGCAACACTTTCAACCAAATTAAAAGCCATTCGGAAAAAATTTCGACAAGCTGTTCACTCGGGAAGGAAGAGTGGACATGGCCGCGTTGTCCTGCTGTATTTCGAGCTCTGTGAACAAATATGGGGCGGCTCTCCAGCGACAAACACGATTAGATCTGGCTTAGAAACAAGCACATTAATCGATGATGTTGATGTTAATGTTGATAGTGTTCCAAATACCCCTGCATCAATAGAGATAAATGATGATGAAAGCAGAAGCCCAGAAGATGAAGACGAATCATATGATTCTACAACTTCGAGCAGCAGTACCATTCAGCATCGGCGTGAATTATTAAATTCAAAACTGAAGGGCTATAGACAGGAAAAGTTGAAGAGAAAACTTCCTGTAGATAGCCAGATGCTGAGTATTGCCCAGGAAGAACTTGAAATTAAAAAAAAATTGATCACAAGAATGGAAGAGATTGACCAAGAAAACTCAACTCAGATGAGAAGGATGATGACCAACATGGAAAAACTAACTGAGTCCATAGCAGATGGTTTTACTATGCTGAAGCAGGTATGCTAAGCCCACCACAGCTGCTATATTCACCACAGCCACCACAACCACCCATGCAACCTCACTACCCTCCCCGCCAAACATTTACTGAGTTGACACCGCTTCGATATTCTGGACACTTCACTTTTACACAGTCTCTATATTCCAAAGATAGTCAACTTCCTTTTTAATGTGGCACCTTATTGGAGACCACTTTTCTCAAATCAGAAAATGGTGTTCCTTGCAAGCATTTTAAGATGCATGCACTGCAAAACAGTTTTTAGCATGAAGCACCATTGGCTATGAAACTGGCATATCACTTATCAGCTTGTGAAGTGCTATGTTTTCTGCCTTAACTACAATTCTTAATTGTTTACTGCTTGGGTCCTGCATTTAATAAATGCCAAGAAAACTACCAGATATACATATCCTGAAAAATTATCTAAAGTGAGGAGAGTGTTGAACACAAATTTCTAATAATCATATATATTGTAGGTTACTATGTAATAGTAATATAATCATGGATCAAAATATTTAGTTAAAACTCTCCTGACTCTTTTTCCTTCTGCCTCATTGCTGTCTGTTATAAAATTATTTGTATTTGATAATGGCTGGAAATGTTTATCAAAAGCAATGAATGCCAGAACTCTGTTCTCTCCAATTTTTTCTTTTCTCATCTCACAAAAATTGTGAAGAACAAAACATGCATATATTACATATGGGAGATCATTCAAATTTATGTTCATGGCCCTCTTAAGACACCCAAACCTTGCCTTTAATCTTCCAAACGCACACTCGATGACCATCCTGGACTGACACAGAGTCATCCCGAAGTACTGCTCCTGGAATGTAGTTCCACCATTAGAATATTCCTTCATCAGGTAGGGCATCAACGGGTAAGCAGGGTCTCCCATAAGGAATACCGGAATAGGGTCCTCATCAGGAACTACTATCCGCCTGCATTGTGGTATGGTGCCATCTCTCAAGACTTGGTTCATTTGGGAATTTTGGAACACCCTAGCATCATGGACACTGCCTGGCCACTTAATGACAACATCAATAAAACGATAATCATAGTTACAAGAAGCCTGAACGTTGAGACTTTAGCGTCCTTTTCTGTTTATATATTCTGTGCTATTTGCCTTTGGCTGCTTAATTTCGACGTGGGTGCCGTCAATTGCTCCTAAGCACTGAGGAAAGCCATGAGCTACATGAAATTTTGCAACTAAGTCTTTTACATCCTCTTCTGAAGTTGGCAAATGAATGTAATCAGGTCCAATGTGAATGGCAATCGCTTTGCAAACTTGTCGAACTACTTTGGAGACAGACTGCCGTGAAACACCAAAGGCATTTGCAGTCTTTCGCAAACGACCTTCATCACTTAAATAGTACAAAGTTATTGCAACTTTTTTTACCACGTCGATCGGCGACCGCATTCTTGTTTCTTTTCCTTCGATTTACGGCCTCAATTTGAAAGCTAGAGCGTACGGAGAGTTCCTACTCATTCGGAAATTTTCCCTCCACTCTTCTTCCGCGACAATTCTGGCGACAAATTTGTCCCACCACACTGAACTTCGTCCAGGTCTTGTCCAAAACCTTCGAGGTTTAGGCAAAACCCTCGAGAGAGAGACGTTTTATCTTCGATTTTCTCGAAGCTGGGAAAGTCAAAAGCTTTAAAATAGCTTGTTTTCTTCTTGTAGAATCTAGGTGACGTCTTAGCAGGAATAAATGTGCCTTCAAGAGCACCAAAAGACTAGAAATCCTAACAATCAGAAAAGAAGCCATAACAAAGCACCTGTCCACCATTTTAAATATTCGCGGTCAAATTACGTCACTATATCACTTACCATCGTTTTTACTGTCCACACTAGGAAATACCGTTTTCACAAAGCATCATTTTCAAATTGCTCCACTCTGGAAAGCGTATTTGAGGTCCCGTCCACACTAATCCGTATTCAAACGAAGACGGAGCTGTTTTGCTCCGGATACGGCTATCGTCCACACTACAACGCCGAAAACGATCACCGAAAACGGAGCTATTCAAATACGCTTTCCAGAGTGGAGCAATTTGAAAACGATGCTTTGTGAAAACGGTGTTTCCTAGTGTGGACAGTAAAAACGATGGTAAGTGATATAGTGACGTAATTCGACTGCGAATATTTAAAATGGCGGACAGGTGTTTTGTTATGGCTTCTTTTCTGATTGTTATGATTTCTAGTCTTTTGGTGCTCTTGAAGGCACATTTATTCCTGCTAAGACGTCACCTAGATTCTACAAGAAGAAAACAAGCTATTTTAAAGCTTTTGACTTTCCCAGCTTCGAGAAAATCGAAGATAAAACGTCTCTCTAAAAGTGTAAAAGTGAAGTTTCCATTGTTCCCAGAATATCGAAGCGGTGTCAACTCAGTAAATGTTTGGCGGGGAGGGTAGTGAGGTTGCATGGGTGGTTGTGGTGGCTGTGGTGAATATAGCAGCTGTGGTGGGCTTAGCATACCTGCTTCAGCATAGTAAAACCATCTGCTATGGACTCAGTTAGTTTTTCCATGTTGGTCATCATCCTTCTCATCTGAGTTGAGTTTTCTTGGTCAATCTCTTCCATTCTTGTGATCAATTTTTTTTTAATTTCAAGTTCTTCCTGGGCAATACTCAGCATCTGGCTATCTACAGGAAGTTTTCTCTTCAACTTTTCCTGTCTATAGCCCTTCAGTTTTGAATTTAATAATTCACGCCGATGCTGAATGGTACTGCTACTCGAAGTTGTAGAATCATATGATTCGTCTTCATCTTCTGGGCTTCTGCTTTCATCATCATTTATCTCTATTGATGCAGGGGTATTTGGAACACTATCAACATTAACATCAACATCAACATCATCGATTAATGTGCTTGTTTCTAAGCCAGATCTAATCGTGTTTGTCGCTGGAGAGCCGCCCCATATTTGTTCACAGAGCTCGAAATACAGCAGGACAACGCGGCCATGTCCACTCTTCCTTCCCGAGTGAACAGCTTGTCGAAATTTTTTCCGAATGGCTTTTAATTTGGTTGAAAGTGTTGCTTTCGTTATATCCTCTGGTTTATGAGGATATTCTTTGAATAAAGCAGTGGCATTTTCCTGGTTAGGATACTCTGCTTGAAACATATCCAAGATATCGCCATACTTCGACTGCACCGACTCCCAGTCTATACTCTAGGTGCTTTTCTGCACTTTGTAATCATTTGTTACTTTTAGAAGTAGCTCGACTTCATCATCAGTCCACGCAAAACAACCCTTTTTAGATTTCGACAGATTTTCACCTGTCCTTGGCATACTTAAAAATGTAGATATTGAAGAATTGTAAGCCACAACAACGAGAATTTAAGAATGGCGCCAATTATTCTCACCTTTCGCGGATTCGTTAAAATGAAATGCTCATGCGCGAAGTTTATTGGTCATGCGCACTTTGGGTACAACAGCGTTTTTGAAACATAACGCGTAGTAGTGTGGACGGGCAAAAACGATAAGAAAACGATTAGTGTGGACGCAAATTTTCCTAAAAACGGAGCAAAAGAGCTCCGTTTTCGTTTGAATACGGATTAGTGTGGACGGGGCCTGAATAGCTCCGTTTTCGGTGATTGTTTTCGGCGTTGTAGTGTGGACGATAGCCGTATCCGGAGCAAAACAGCTCCGTTTTCGTTTGAATACGGCTTAGTGTGGACGGGACCTAAATATTGTACTGAATTTAAAAACTTGAACTTTGAGGTCAGGGTTAGTTTTGTTTATGTGGAGTGCTTCTTTCATTTTAAGGGAGAATGAGGTGTTGGCAGTGTCGATGATTTGAAGCAAGAGGGTGAATAGTTGGTTTTAGATGAGTGAGATTTAAGAAGGTGTTGGTAGATATGAGGGTCTTGTCTGTTGTGGTATGTTCCCCGATTCTGGTGGATAAATGGCGCGAAGTTTCGCCAATGTATCGGGAATTACATCCCGCGAAATCGAATTCATATACCACCATTGATTTAATTGAATCAATTAAGGATTGGGTCTTTGCATGAGAAAAGGTTTTTGATTTTGAATGATGTGAAAATTAGTCGAATGTCAATTTCTGTAGAAAAGCGTTTCATAATGTTTGTAAGTCTGCGCTGTGTGTGTCTTGAGTAATGTCCGATGTTTGGTAGCTTGAAGTATAGAGTTGTTATTTTGGAATTTTCATTTGTATTCGTCGTGTCAGGAGTTTCGGTGTCTAGTTTGAGGTTGTTGCTTTGTTTGTTGTCGAGATATCGTTTTACGGTTATGTTATTAAAGTGTAGTGGGAAAGAGTTTCGTAAAAGAGTGGTGTGATGTTTTTTATGTCTCGTCGAAAGCCATTGTTCGTATTGTTAAGTTTGTATGCTTTGTCGATTAGTGTGCGTATAAGTCCGGTTTTGTATGAAAGTGGTGTTAAACTAAAATAGTTCATCAGAAGTTCCGTGTATGTTGGTTTGTGATATGTAGATGTTGTACAGCTGTCATGGGATTTTGTTAGTAAAATGTCAAGAAATGGCAGTTGATCTTGTTGTTCAGTTTCAAATGAAAATCTAATGTTTGCGTGCCGTGTGTTAATGTAATTATAAAACTTCATGGCCTCAGTTTTGTTAGTAAAAACACAAAAAATATCGTCAACGTATCTTCAGTAAAATAGTGGTTTAGTGGCGTTGTAATTGTTTAGCCAGTTTCGTTCATGTGAGCCCATGAAAATGTTAGCAAGTATGGGTGGTAAGGGAGAGCCCATCTCAACACCGTCCGTCTGGTCATAAAATTCTCCATTAAATAAAAAATGCGTCTGTGCTGTTGCTATTAAAAACAGTTGAGTGAGGTCTGTCCTATTTATACTGAACCTGGGGTTGTGAGTAAATATTACGTCAATTGCTAGGTTGATGGTTTCAGTAAGTGGTATGTTAGTAAATAGGCTTTCAACGTCGTAGGAGATGAAGAATTTGTGACAACAAGTTGATGAGTTGAAAGATGAGAAGTCGTCGAGGAAAGTGAAAGAATCTTTAGTGGAGTGGTCATCTGGTATGAGTGGTGTTAGTAGAGAACTAAGATACTTAGCTAAATTATAATTGTTCGAGTTAATTGATGAAACTATCGGTCGTAGTGGAGGCGATTGTTCTGGTTCTCGTTTCTTGTGGAGTTTCGTTAAGCATAGAAGCGTGAGGGTTGAGAACCTCTGGGGAAGATTTCATTGTAAACTTTGTTGTTAATGGAGTCTTTCTTTAGAAGCTCCCTAAACAGTCGTTGCAGTTTGGCTTCACGTGATAGTGTGACGTCTTCTTTGAGTGGGGTAAACTTTGCTGTATTGTTAATGATTTTAAGGCAGTAATTACGATACATTTGACGATCCATGATTATAACGCCGTTGCCTTTGTCCGGCTTGAGAATGATATGTTTGGATTGTTGCGAATGTTTTTAAGGATGCGATGTTTTTTAAAGTCAGCTGGTGTCGGGTGATAAGATGAGATGTACGAGTGAGCGATGTGTGCCAGCTCTGTTTTGAGATGGGTGTAGTCTTCTTGATTGCGAATGTTGTGTTTTATGGTTTGGTGGATTTTTTCGAATGTTGCCAGAATGTCGGTTAAGTTGAGTCGTAGTGGTTTAATGCTGAACCCAAGGCCATTTTTCAGGAGTTCTAGTTCTTCGTCTTTTGATTGTTGTGATGATAGATTGGCCTCAATGTTCAAGTTTTTAAATTCAATACAATATTAAATTTATAACACGCTCGGACGCTCCCCATTAATTTCTCTTACTTCCTTATTATTGTTGTAATTTATGTATCATATTACTTTTATATAAATCTTGTATTATTTATTATTTCACTTACACTGAAGATGGCATCATGAGATGTCAAAACATGTCTATTTTAAAAAAATTTGTCGTTTTTATTAAATGCGCAATATCAATAGTGCCTTTACGCAGTTACCATAATATTATCATTAGAATAAGCAGGAAAAGCTGGCTTCAGCGTACTCATTTAGTTGTAAGTTATAATATTGCCTTTAGAAAAAGAAAATCCAGTGGAGAAACCGCATTTCATGTTAACAACCATTATATTTTTTCATTAATAATCATATCAGTTTTATCCGCTTTTATTATAGTTCATCCAAAGCAATTAATTCCAATTTCATATCATGCCATCGTGCCTAATATAACATATGTGGATCTGGAAGACGTTGCAGAGGGTGCACTCTTCACTAAGCTCGTATGACTTATTGACTTGATGATGAAAATGTTATTGTAATGCGAATTTTCCACATAGGGCATTCATCACTGAATAAAATCCTGCAACCGCCCTTGCATAAGCTACTAAAACTACGTTTGATTATTTACCCTATAAGTGAACGAGGTCGCAAAACACTCGACATTGATTAAAAACGACGATTCTGACATTTTGACCATTTAAAAGGACTAAAGTCAACTTCCAAAAATTTGCGTTTTAATACCCGCAAGTGCGGCCAGTCAAAAGAAAAGGAGGGGTTAAGGTATCTAAGTGTAAAATGCACCAGATTCGAGAGCATGCTCTTGCTCCCTATACAGTAAAAACGGAAGAGGTATTAAAGAATTGCAAATCAACAAGCATGTATCTGTAGGCAACTCCTTTAACACATTGTAATATTAAAAAATACAGTACTCTTGGTTACATTTAGGGCTACTTTGAAATAGGTTTGTTGGATAAGAATATATAATGTTATTTAAGGGGCTTTAGGTGTGCTGGTCCAATTGAAACTGCTGAATAGAAATCGATCTTGCTAGAGCAATTTCGAAATAGTAAGGTTATATTCACTTGGCAGTAATGAGCCATTCTTCTGCGGCATGTAGTGTAATAAGAGTATTTTATTGTACCAAAGTTTTTAAAGATGGATTTCAAAATAGCAAATACCATGGTGAATGATATAAAACAATGTAATAGTTCTTAAAAGAACTGTTTTAACCAGAACACTAACTCAATTAACCATTTACAGCTAGAAAGAGACACATTTCGGCAGTGTCAGTGTCAATGAGAACCTCCAAATCAAGCTATATTTATAATGTTACAAAAAGTCAATGTCATCCCTATTTTTAGAGACAGATTAAACACGTAAAACAGAGACAGATTAAACACGTAAAAACAGAGACAGATTAAACACGTAATCCTTTTGTCTCTGTTTTAAGTGTCATCTCTAAAAATAGGCATGATATTGACCTTTTGTAACATTATAAATACAGCATGATTTGGAGGTTCTCATTTAGCAGACGTTGACACCTGACAAGTAGTCTGCCGAAATGCACAGTGTCTCTTTCTAGCTGTAAATAACGGTTCCTTTGAATTGTTGGGTTAGTGTTCTGGTTAAAACAGTTCTTTTAAGAACTATTAAATTGTTATTATCACCATTCACCATGGTATTTGCTATTCTGAAATCCATCTTTAAGTTTGTCACCACGACAAAGTCTCTGTTTCACCAAATTTTTTATAAAATTCGTATTTTTTTGGTTACTGGTGCAATTTAACGTAATGCAAGAAAATATGTCATTTTAAAAACTGCAAGAAGATGTAAATAATTTTCTGTTAGCCAGAAATATTTCAGGAGAGCCTAGAAATCTCATGTGATGTCTACCCCACCTGATGTCAAACTGTGTTACTATAACAGTAAATTTATTAAATATGTTCTTAGGTCTTCGACATAAACCTTCTCGAAGTTATTTCATGCCGTTACGCCCCATGTGGCCCAAGTACTCTTTCGGTTATGCTGTACATGGAAAATACTAATTTTTGTGCGGAAATGGTGTTGCAGAAGTTGGGGCATTTTCTTTCGATGAAAGAAGCTGTCATGCAAATCGGGAGAATAGTGAATACAAAGCGGAAATCAATGCAGGATATAAGTGAACGAATTCAGGATTTTTGTTCATCAGTACAAAACCATGTATTTAAAGACTCGAAAGAGTTACAGAAGTTGGAGCAATTTTTGAAGGAAAAAATAAATACCATAGTGGAATTAGTGAAGGATTTAAGGGAACCAATAGAGAAATCAGTGAAGGATTTAAGTGAACCAATAGAGAAGTCAGTGAAGGATTTTTTTAAAACAATACTTGAAAAACTAAACGATTTATTGGAACAATTGGGACGTTCTCCTTTGCCTGCGAAAATGGTGTTGCCGAATTTGCAGCACATTTTTATGGAAACCGCAATGAAATTAATGCGGGAATTAATTAATGATTTTGGTGAATCAATACATGGTAAACTAAACGATATGTTGGAACATCCGGAAATGCTGCAATGTCCAAACATACTTGAACGCCTCGTAGATAATAACTACTTAAAAAGGATACGCCCCCAAGAGTGCACGAGCGAAAGTGCGATAAAGGAGTTTAAAGAGTTGGGCTGTAAAGCAGGCATATTATCGTATGTCACTAAAGATAAAAGCCATAGTGTGAACTTGGTAAGAAATGAAGAACGTAATGAGGTTCAACTTCTTGACCTGACAAAAGATAACACGTTTTTCGAGAGTATTGAAGAAGACATTCAAAGTTTGTATGTGCTTGTCTTGAAAAAAGAGGATGGAAAGCTTGTCATCGCTGATGATTGGGCCGATTGCTCTTCGGACGTTTGTGGCAACGAGCTTAGAAAAGGTCATGACGAAAATATTCAGATCATTAGTAGAAACAAGAGAAAGTGAAGTTTGTATAATCAGTTTCATTTGAATGCTATTTTCTACAATTGTAATTTGCTTTTTCATTCAGCTACTTTTAAGAATTGTTGTCTATATGTTATCGGCATATTAATTTTTGAGTTGCATCACTGGGGCTTTTGTATACAGCTATATATCGTTACGTTACTAGCATTTTTTCCAAAGTCGTATTTTCTCAATTGAAACTACTATTTTGTATTGGTGTGTTTTGTATTTATTTCCCAGTTCAATTGACTTTTTTAAAGTTAAATGGAATCTCTTCTCGTTTTCTCCAAACTCCCAAAAATTACTTTGACATAAAATTTGGTTACGTGACGATATAGCTAATCAATTATTCAAAATATAACAATTCTTTTTATTGGTACAACTTTAAGTTTAATGCCAAATGCAATCATCAGGCAACTAAAACATGAAACTTAAAGTTGTAACAATGAAAATAATTGTCATATTTTGAATAACTAATTAAATTTCGCTCTACTTTTGTATAAGCACTCTTTTTTATTCATACATAACGATATGTGAAACCACAACTATTATCACTCAACAAACGTAACGAACTTGCCTCCTCCTTTCCTTTCGCCACAAAGCACTTTTATATTATTTGCTATCGTACAACTAACTTATTATGTAATTCTACCTTAATTTTGCCTTAACTTCCTCTTGTATAAATAGTTAAACACATGCTTTTGTACTCATTTTATATTATCCCCTGAAGAGTGAGAAATCACGAAACAGGCTTGTAGGGATGAAAATGTAGTTTTGTGAATATTCTTCTTATTTAGTTATATATTACAATGTGCCCGTGTATAACTATCGTTATAGGCACATTAAAATATATAACTAAGAAGAATACCCGTTTGTGATGGAAACATTGGGACACGTGAAACTTTCAAGGCGTCCTATCATTTTTACACAGATAATTTGAAAATGCCCTAGTGTTGCGCAAGTCAAGCAACATCAGCTTTAATTTTGGTCCCTTTCTTGCTCTTTGTTATTTATATATAAATACTAGTAAATTCTGTTCATGGCAGCTGTATCCTGAATTCGTCGAAATAAATTACAGATTTTAATTTCAATTCAAAATATTTTCAGAAACAATATATTGTTTTGAATTTCTAAAGAATATAATTTTACCAATAGATTTGCCTTTAAAGTACGTGGTTAGAAATGAAAATTTAATGCCAAAATCTGCTGAAGTAATTTATTTTGACGTACCCTTGATCCACTGGTTGAGTGTGTTGGTATAATGAGATATCATTCTAGTTAAAATTTGATGTAATGTGTGCACGCTGACCATGCTATGTAGGGTGTAAACTGTGAACGTTTTTCATAATTAAATTAATAATATTTAGTCCGTATACGCCGTAACTTGCGGTTCGTGTCATGATTGTTTTTTTCCATAAAATGTACTTGTTTCATGTTTAATAAATATACTAATATCGAAGACAGAGGTCTAATAAAAACAGAAACAAAAAAATAACTTACATGAATTACGAAGCTCCAAAACAAAACACAAATCTTTTTGTCCTAATTTGGCAAACAAAATTTTTCAAATGAGACTTACTATCAAAATACCACATTTTTTGACAATAACATTTCTGTAAAGAAAGCCATAGCTAACCATAACTAGAAAGCATTTTGCTATTGTTTCTCGTTTTCGTATGCTTGCAAACGTGCCAAAAAAAACTAAAGCGTTTTTGTTACAAAGTAGCTGCTATTATGCGCAACATACTTAAGTACTTCATACAGTATAAAAAAGACATAAACAAACATCAGTTTTGGAAATGTATTTTCACCCAAATGAATTATCATTTGTGCGCTTCCGTTATCGACATACAAATTTACAGAAAAACGCAATTTTTAGTACAAACTTTACGCGAGATTTTGGTTTTCAAAGATAATACCCGTCACATGTTTGGTAAATTTATACAGCAGCAAAGGAAAACCTCCCGAAGCATTTCATTTTATAGCTTTTTATTTAAAGAATTTCTTTTCTTGCTGGGGGCAAATGAACAACAGATGATTATAGAAAGTGTAAAGTCGTGACACTATGGAAGACAGATTTAAGGTAAGGGTATTGCTGGAAAAGATCTTGGTTCATACTTGATGATATGAAGGGAAGTTGTTGTAGAACGATGTTTGTAGATTACACCACAAAGAAAACAGAAAAATATTTGCCCTGTCTTTGAAAGAGGTTCTTTCTCCCAACACCCTGTTTCCTTAGCTCTTGTGCATCCAATACATTACTTATAAGGATAAAATATACTCGTTTGTTAATTTTGGTGGTTTGTTAATTTTATTTGCAAAATGTGCCTAAGTGGACGACCTCATTAGAAAGTCCTACCTTTTGCCTTTAAGGCACTTGACACAAATTAAGTTCAATGTTTGAAATGGGCCTAAGCCTATTTGTTTGGGCGTGTTGTTGTAATGAAGCCAAAGTTTTACATTAAATGTCCCACAAAAAAAAGAAACGATTGTTTTGGGACAAACACTCTTAAGATAGAATGCGAAGCAGTGCTATAAGTTTAACTGTCTAATGAGTAAAAACATCATTAGCGTGACTAAATTGAAGTTTGACCAAACCTAGTCTGGTATTTTACATAATATTATGTGCAAGAGGTTCTGTTGTGATACATGGGTGTGTCTTGAAAAGGAAAATCGGGTGATTTTGGTCGAGAGAAAGGTCTTCTAGAAACTTTTTGAGTTTAAAGATTTACAGGTGCCTAATAATACATACATACATACATACATACATACATACATACATACATACATACATACATACATACATAAATATTCAGTGGTAAATTCAAAATTTAAAAATTGATGAAATTATTAATAGTTTTTCCATTCACTTCGAAAAAAGAGCGATTTTGTGATACAAAATTTTGATAAAGTATTATACGTAAGGTGGAATCGATACACGTCAAGCTGGTCGTAAGCAAATTAGCCCATTTCCGGCGCTATTTTCATACAATATTTTAAACGAGATGTGTTATTCAGTCAAAAATAAATAAATATTATTCATCAGTACTGACAATTACAGCATGCTACGTAATTACGTAATGCATAATAATATTCTGTGGGAATGTCAAAACACCTTAAACAAGAACTGTAAGAGTTGTTCGGATGCCAAAATGACAGGAATTTAGCGAATCACTTGTAATTTCACTGGCTGCATCAAGTAGTTGAAGTACAATATATAATGTACTTGCTATTCGTACTTTATTACAAAGTGGATAAGGACATACATTACTATGTATTTACATTACACATTTTCTCAGTGCAATTACAACTTTTTTACTGTACAATTACGAATAAACCGCAATGCATTTGACCACTTACAATTTAGAAATATTTTAAAGTTTTTTTCCTTTTGTCAGTAACTGTTTTTTAAAGATTTTTGAAAGAATAGAAAAAAATTCTACTTTCGAAGTGCATAGCATTAACCAATGGCTATCAGCCGTCTTACCACCATCCTTCTGAACATTGCTATACGATCTGTGCTGTTAGTTTTCTCTCTTTTGTTATTCATGTAAGGAAGTAAAAAGTAGTCAGATTTGAATGAAAAGATCGAGTGACGTCAATTGTACATTTAAAAGTAATAACTTTATGAAAAACATGCATGAAGTATTCAAATCATTAACGAATTTGCTAGAAAATAGTCTTAACCTAAAATAAACTAAACGCCTATAATGGTTAGCTGTGAATTTGTGCAGAGTTCATCAAGATCAAGTCTGTTGTTTGAAGTCTTATTATCATCAATCTTGTCCACATGAGCCTTTTTTTAAAGTAAGATACAGAAAAAGAAAGATGGATTTCAGTTTTTGCCTTTGCTCAATGATGGAAACTTAGAAAGAGAGCAGTTTAAGGCCATTACGTTTTCAATCAATTATTCCTTTTTCGCAAAATTTTTCATATGTTGATTTTGATTGAAGTTACTTATAGCGATGCATGTGACCACATTTCACAGTAAACAAGAACTAGAGAAGATGATAAGAAGTTTGATATGAATGAACGCAATCATCAACAAAAATTCTGCAACGCTGAAGCAATTCAAAAGTATTCATTAATGAAAGACTAAGTGAGAAAATAAATGCGAAGAGCAATAACTATCTGAAATTGTCGATGGAGTCGAACTAACAGTTGCCACAAAAATCATTACTTTATGGGTTGAATATTTTTCATGCATATAACAAGCTTTTTAAAATATGCAATAACGCTACTATTTAGAAATTTTGTGTGATATATCGATATGAGCGGCGGATCTATGGTAAATCAATCAATATAAATTATTGTAGCTCGTTTGGGATTTAAAAACCATGTAAATATACTATCACAAATATACTACAAGACTAAGACTTAAAAATCTTCAACAGTTTTCAAGATACCAAAGAGAAACAAATCAAGCTACTGTGGTCATAGATGAACTCTTGAAGCAACATGAAGCCATTAATGATAAGCAGCTTGATGATGCTGTTGCAGATATGACCAATCCTGAACCTTCTACTGAAATGCAAAACAACCAGTGTAAATTGTTTGAAACAAGCTTGGAAGAATAATTTGATTTACAAGGTAACTGATGTTTCCATGCATATGAAAATAAAATCATTGTTAAAGTTATTGACCGAGGTAAAGAATCAAATAGTCACAACTACATCAAATAGTTTATAATAAAAACAATTATCCCCTAAAACCATGTTGTTTAAAATATATTTGTTAAATGTATCCTTATATCTTCCTAAAATCTTCCACGATATTCATCATTATCATCATCAGTATTATTTTTATTTTTATTTATATAGAGTATGCCAAAGAAACTATACAAACTAGTTGAATATTTTTTGCCTGTTATCTTTAATTGTATCCCAAGTACCCTAGCATTTATCCTTCAGTATCCTTATTAGTCCTTGCATTATTTGCATTATTAGTATTATTGTTAGTACTACTATTAATATTATTAAACTGTGATAAATTTTATCTGCAGACATCAATCACTCACTTTTACCAAAAGTGTTATAAAAATGAACTTGTTATTTATGCCTGATAAAAATCTTTATTTTTTTGTGATTGTAAAATGTGCTATATTATTTGATTTGAAAGATGATGAAGACGTAAATATTGATGCAGATGGTGAATTGTACAGTGGTAATCAGCTTCATGAAAACAATCGTTTGGTTAAGGAAATCGCCATTAACCGCCACAATGTGTTAGCAGACATGAGTATTGCGTTCAAGGACGAAAGTATTTTGTCGTGTTGCTTAGAGATTGTATTTATCGACGAAGCAGGAGATATCGAAAACGGAAGAGGTTCTGGTGTAAAACGAGAGTCGCTTAGCATATTTTCAAGCGAGTTTTATATCTCACTGGCTACTGGTGCTTCCGAAAAAGTCCCAGCTATACGTCATTACTACCAACAGAGTGAATGGAAAAGTGTATTTCTCCTATTCTTGTTGCACGATTTATTAACTTTGGATATTTTCCTGTTACTTTGTCCAGTGCATTTATCGCTTCCTGTCTTTTTCGGACGACGCGCTTCCTAAGGATTGGCTAGTAGAGTCTTTTCATCAGTACATATCAAAGGAAAGTGACACTTTAAAAAGAAGTATCAGTGATGAATGCCCTGACCCGTCATTTGACGAAGATGTAGCTGACGTGCTTTTAAGTTACAAGTGCCGCAGGGTGATTAAAAAGAGCTCGATGCCAAAATTATTGAGGAGTTAGCTCATCAAGAAATATTACAGCGTCTAAAATACGCGGCTAATGTATGGTCACCGATCCTGAAGCAACTGAAACGTTTTAAGCAATTTGAAACTGTTGAGAGTTTTGTGAGTTTTATGAAGCAAAAAAGCCAAACCAGAAAAAGGTTTGCAAGCTACTGATTTCAAGCCCAGCCTTTGATGTCGAACGGGAATGCTTCTTTCATTTAAAGCGGTTTGTTAAATCTCTTGACGACAACGTTATTAGTGTTTTTCTCCAGTATGTTACTGGTAGCAACATCATTGCAGTTGATTCAATCGAGGTTGCATTTAGTGTGAAGAGTTTTACTTCACAATAGCCCATTGTATGATACATTTATGTAGTAAAATATTATTTTGTAGATAAATTATAGTGTATATTGTGTTTCTCTTCATCAAATGCAAGAACGGCACACCTCTTAAAAAATCCTTAGACTTCGAATTTGTGACCATTGTTGATAAAATGGTATGTTTTTAAGGCTCAATTCATTCTAATCATCTTTCATTAAATAGTTTTTATTGTTCCTGAAAATGGTTTTGCAAATATTGACGAGCTGTGAGGTAGGGGTGAATTCCGTGATTGCTGCCATCGCTTAAAGGTTTCGGAACAAGGCGGCGTATTTCATTGACATGATCTTCGGCAACTCAACTGAACCATATTGTCCGGTTCGATATCACCTCCCGCGCCATCAGGAACAATGCCATATAAATTTACATCATCAATATTTACGTCAGTTAAATCAGTTTCATTAAGCTCAGAACGCCATAGTGCAAGGTGCGACATCCTCCGCATAGTTCGAAGTCCATGATAATTCCATTGGTTAACAAACTCACTTTGCACGGTTAATAGGGTCAATAGTTTGTAATGCTTCCCTAACTCTCCACCTTTGGATATGAATACCTCGACCATGCAAAGCTCCTCTTACGTAAGTTTTGCCAGAGAAGGGTGCCAATCTTAAAATATCTCTAACGTACCATTCAAGATCTTGTTCTGTTACGTCATAGTAAGTGTCTGTTCTGTTACGTCATAGACTATACCATAGTCTATTCTTCTTCTGCAAAGAGTTTTGGCACTCACTCCCAGGCAACTGGCAATGGCTTTCCAATTCATAGCCGTACTGCGTAATTCTTCAATTTCGTCTGCTGTAACAATGTATCTACGTCTGCCTCCAGAGCTTGCATCTTGCGGGACTGGAATTCTACAACGTATCGCAACTTGCTCATTACATAAAGTAATCTGTGTTCGTAGAAATTGAAGTTTTCCTTTCAATATATTGAGTAAGTTCGTTATGAGCGGCGATAAGGGATGTTGTTGATTGCTAAGGACTAAGGAGATGGCCATTATTATCCAAATATGTCCTTCAAGGCGATCACATAAATGTTCTAAAAAATTGAAGTTACCAAGAAATTCGTTCCTATCTATACGTTCTATACAGTGTTGTATCGATAATAACAGATTTTCTAAATCTTCGTCGAAAGCTCTCATCCGAAATCTTCGTCGAGAACTCCATAACGACAACAAATTTCCTCGTGCCATTCTCTTACACGGTCAAACTTCGTACTCGTTGTCGTATTCGTACTCTTGCTAAAGCTCCCTATTTAGGGTACGGAGGCGAAATACATCACTTCGAAATTGCCGGATTTTTTGCAAAAAACAGTGGTCTTTGAGACAGCTTAATGTCTAAAAACCTTAAACAATGTTTGGACTTTAATATAACACAAGTTTGAACGACATTTGTGCATGTTTAAGCTTCTTTTTAGAAGGATGAAAAGCGAACTTTGTTTTGGCACGTGAAAACTTGCCTTATAACTTGAATACAAAACTGACACCCCTCGTTTTTTTTTCTTTAAAAGGATGTAAAACACACTTGTCTATCCTTATAATATTGTTTGAATCTTTGAAAATGAAGCTGTCAGGGCAAAAAACGCTGTATTTCGGAAATTTTAGTGTTTCCGAGCAAAACTAGCTCGCCCCAGTCCTTTTTGAAAGTTCAGAGCGTAAACAAAAAGAAAAACACTTTGCAAAATATTTTAAAAAGTTAGTAAAGAAATATTTTGAGTTCGTTTTAAAGAAAACTGTTTAGCCATATTATTGTGATATTATTAATTGCACTATTAAAGAGTCAAAAGGGTCAATACCCAGTTGAAAAAAAAGACAAAAACACAATTGACACTTCATATTCATAACTTTTGAAACACTTAAGTAAAAATTGTAATGTAATACAAGTATGAAAAAAGATTATTAGTCTAATATTATAGAATCATCATATATTTTCACAAATATGACCAAACATTTTAAACACACATCCTAAAATTTAATATATTACATATACATTTATCATCATTTGTACTACAAGAAAAAACTAATTTTACAATCAATATGATATACTATAAAATTTTGATACATGATATAGCTTTGCTTGCTTTATGGTTCTCTGGTTCAAACCACTGAGGGTTGCTTTTTGGCATTTATGTAGAGCAGGCTATATTAGCAATACTTGTCATAGTGTACACTTGGCTATTTATTTATAAGCATGAACTTGCTGATAAAATGCTCAATACACAAATATGAATGCAGGTCAAATATTCCACCAGTTCTTAAGAAATGGGAGGAGTAAATGACAAGAACCAACAATCACCCACAATTCAAAATTTCAAATCATCCCTTTCACACATTACAAAAAGAGCATGGGAAATTCTTACAAAGCAAGTCTAACTTTGAAAGTGGATTGTGTGTATTTTGCACAGCATTCAAAGACACAGACTACCTGTTATCAGTTTTATCTTGAATTTTTGGTCTTTCGACGACAAATGAGAAATTCATATTTCGAAGCAAGTTCTCCCTTTTATGTTTTATATAATACAGCGTTACGTATACAAAACATGTCTTGGAACGTCCACAATGCATCTTAACACATTAATAACCAAATTTTGCTGACGGTTTTCAAAAAAAAAGCATTTAAGCTAGCATTGTATTTCCAAGTTAGCAGTTTTTGCAAAACAATTCGTCACGCAAATAAAACAGTCCACGCGAGATACTGGCGAAGCGGCAAATCAGCTTGTAAGTGGATTCAGCCAACACTAGGCACGTGTATATTGAGTTAGCCTTCTAGTTGTTGTAGAGTTCGTTGATAAAATCTCGACCAGTGCATAGATAACTTCGCTCAGGATAAAAAGTATAGAAATAATCTCGATTATTGTTTGGCTTGCCATATTGCCATACTTAAGAAAGTTAAAGAAGAGTTGTTCAGCCGACAAAATTCAGACAATTAGCGAATCACTAGTAATTTCACCGGCTGCACCAAGGACATTACCTCAAGTAAGTATTTGTACTTTGTTACAAAATGATATAATTGTTAGTTAATGTGGATTTTTAATGGCGCCATTATCTCAGCTCTAGACCATTCGTTCAACGTTGAACGAAAACCATCCATTAATGAGGTAAATACATTTGTGTAGATGTAAGTCTAGTGAATCATGTATGGCGCTGAGCTAGATGCCAACATTCTGAGATTTTTGCATGATTTAAAATGGCCAAAACAGTTATAATTAAATTAGCAGGTGTTATTCTTTTGTATAACGATAAAGTTGTTAGTCAGTCCATTGATTAACAGCTGGGGACAAGTTATGAAAAGAAATTATTCACTTGAAGAAGTTTTGAAGATTCCTATCTTTACCCGCTAATTAACACCTTTCGTAATCGCCACCTACAATCCACATTTGCCTTGTTTACAACTTCAAAATTGTTCATTGACTGAAATTGAAAATTAATTAAAGTAATTCACTGAAATCTAAGCATGAAATATTTCAGGCAAAACCTTTAATGTCAGTGAATTGTGTATACCATGAATTGTATCTGGACAAACCACATGTAATGGGAAATCTCTGATCCCCTAAATTTCCCATGGAGCAATTTAATCATACAACTTTATCCTTCAACTTTATGACACCAGTAACACAGAATATCTTTGTCTATATAATCATTTGGAAAAATCAAATGAGCATCAATAAAGCTTCAAAACAATGACTACATCATGTTATGTTTATCTTTAATATGAGGAAATGTTTGATGTTATTTGTCAGGGTTGCAGCATTTTCTTATCCTTCTGAGGACTTTGGGCTTTTTATTTTAAGCATTTTGCTCAACTTCACCAATGTGAAGCATTGTTTGATTTGTCACATTCTGAATACTGTTGTCTATGAGTTTATATTTTACACAAAGTGTAAAATTTTGTCATAAATGTTGATGAAGGAAGATTTAAACATACACTCACTTTCTTTGTTCACTGAGTTTATGTAGTGACTTGGTGTTTTGGGATCTGGCATTGGATACGTAGGTATATACTTTATCTTCATAACACCTGGAGGGAGAGAAAAATGCAATTAAGAAATCAAAATAGCCTATTCTAAAAATTTTGAATTAAAAAATGGATTTCAAAGGCAAAAAATAAAATTGAAATTAAAAATGCTTTAACCACAAATACATTTTTACATTTGGTAATGTTGTGGCCCTAGTGATTTTTACATTTTAGCCATAAATTCTTTGACTGCAAAAGAATTCTGAAGTAAATACACTTTGCAATGCAATTTCATGCTATGTTTGAATCCTCATCATTAGATAAGAATCACTTTTTTTTTCTTATTTTAACATTTGCAACCAGCATGAAAACTCTTTTAAAAGGCTTTTCCAACAATTTAGTTCAGCTGAAGTTTCACGCCATCCCAGTTCATTCTAATTGTCCACCTCCATCCCAGAGCCCCCATTATGTAAACTAATCACAGTGTACATTGAATAGTATTACTTTTAACATGAATAAAAAATATGACAAAATCGAGGAATAAATGGATTGTGTACCTATGTATCCGTGTAAAAGCTGTGTAGCTCAACTTAAAATGAATATCAACAATGTTGTATTGCACCAGAAACTAAAAATTCTTAATCCAGGTGAGCTACTTATCTAATAATCAATGACTTATGAGCCAGTAGCAATAACAATATATATATATATATATATTCTTCTTTGAGTTTTTTCATTGTCTTATCACATCCAAACTACATTTATTGTCTTTTTTCATTACATGCGCTGTGGGATGTGGAAAATTTTGTATTCCTTAAGCATAGATGAGCATACGATAAACACACTTGCAGTCCTGCACACACATTTGCAAACAAAACACTGAAACAGAGATTTATGATTTATCTTAAAAATTATCACCTTTCTGAACTTTGCTTGCTGGTAGGTACAAGAATTTTCAAAATCTCTGCCAAGTGAAACTTTTTTTTTTATAATCATGACTGCTGCCCAGCTGTTAATCAACAGACGCTTTAATCGGTTTCAATTCAATTCAAGCGTAGACTTGATTCTTTAATGTCGACTATGTCGTTCAGACGGTGACTATCCTCGACATACATAAACGCTGTCGTACGTAGATATTTCAAATATCATGACGACTTCAAATAATTTACTGGATGTTTAAAAAAAATCAAAAAAGGCTATTTCTGTATCGCACATTTTACATTAAGAGTGTGTCGCTGAGTGCCTGCCATTATTGTTTAGTTTTATACCCCCCACAAAGAAAAGCAAAAATAATTACCACCACACCGGAAGTAAATGAGTGTTCATGAGTTGGGAATTGGCAGGCGGGTTTGCGGTACAGGAATTAACTCGTCGTAATGACAACCACTCAAAAACCTAAGTTCTGAGACAAACCTTCGGCTATTAAGTTTTAACAAATTATTTACCAACATTGAAGAAGAAGTGTCGTTGTTCTCCAATGTTGGTAAAGCTACATCGAAAGAGCTAGAGGACGGTAGTGTTAGGTTGGCATTGATCGAGATTTGAGAGTCGTATTTTCAGTGGAACACCAGATGTGTAGTTTAGTTTGAAGTCTTTACCAAATGAATACAGAAACATAACACTTGAAGCAAAGGATTGGCTTTTTTTCACAGGCGCAATTTTATAGGCAGCATTTCCTATTTTCGGAATGGAGAGGATTGTTGCAAATTTTATGTGCATAGGAACTTGTCAGTTAATTTTTATTTACATATTTTGGGCTATGCGAGCTTCATATGAAGGTCATTCGGTCAGAACATATTAACGGTCATTCGCATGGTTAACTCAGCAGATGAAATGATTGGAGGCAACATACCATGTGAAAATCATAATTTCAGTTTTTTGAGATTGCAAATTCAAGTTAAGCTAGTCCTGTCTGCTTTGTCTCTTGCTTCCGCTGTCCCTGTGGCAATTCGCTTGATCTTTTTTATACCAACAAGTGCATGCTGTGTAAGATGTAGCTAACACTGACTTGGTGCTTTATATTATGATATATTGCAGAAACATCAGTTTCTGCAATATATCATAATATCAAACCGCTAAATATTAGATTGCAATCACTTACTATCTACTACTATCAATCACTATAAAGTTACTATGCCAAGCTTCCCAAATCACCAATATTAACAAAATATTACCAAAAAACAAGCATATAAGGCACTTTTCTCGCACCCTCGTTTGTAAGATACCCGATACCAAGGATCGATAATTGTCGAGATTTTTCAAAATGTCGATTTTTACACCAAGTATTGAAAAATTTGGATACTGTAACTGTAAGCCTTCGCTCCTACGATTTACGAGTTCGCAAATCATTTTTTGAGCGTTGCTCCTTCTAAAATCAGTTTTCCATTATTTGCAAGCCTTCCATAGATTAGATTCACAGTCCAAACTTTTAAAGCATAAGTTTCGTTAGATTAAATTTACGTGCATTTCAATTCACTCTTTTATAGTATAAATTGCGCTGGTTTGGATTCAAAATTTTCATAAAATTAAATGCACGAGATTAAATGGACAAATTGACATGCCCGAAAAATTGACATCTCAACAAATTTGACGGGGGGGTAGGAGGCTGCTCGCCCAAAAAAGTTGTTCCTTGTACCAAAATCTAGAATATTCTTCTTTTGAAGAAAAAAAAATCATAAGAATGCCTTTTCAAAACAAAAAAAAACGCATAATAATCCAGACATAATGACGTAATGGTACGTTTGTTCACTATGATGTACTGCCTATACTCCATGCAATGGAGTACATTCTCTACGTGTTCCATATCATAGATCTTTATAATTTATCCGATGTTTGAACTCGAACTACGGATATTTAGAATTTTTTATGGGACAAAATTGTTTGATTTTCTTTATTTTTTACTCTTTTGCAGCTGGGCTTGAAATTCATTCCATATAGTTGGGAAGATCTATGAAGTATAAAAATAAAAGTGGTAAGATCTTAATTTGTTTATATGTTGTCAAAAATTTCACTTGAAAGGCTGCTTCTCAATGAAATGAGCACCATGTTGGCAATGTCCTGAACGATTAATGTGAAATTCATTTTCTGTGTCAGATCATGGCCGAGGCGCAAGATACAGACTTGGACAGTTTTGAGGTATACATGAAAAGTTGAGAATAAATAAAAGCTTGATGATTTGTTGGGAAGATAAAATAAATCAGCAGTAGCATAGTACGACTATTTTAGTAAAAAGATGCACCAGGACAACAAACATCATACATTTTTAAGAAAAGCATATAGTATAGTTATAGGTTATGCAAGTCCAAATCAATTTTCCGGTTTTTTTAGGTTCTTAAAGGATTTTAGTACTCTTCTTGACAGTAATATAGAGAAAAAAATTGTATTTTACTTCGCCATGGCATATTATGTTTAAAAACAATGTATTATTACCCGTATGAGCTTGATCCTTTTTCTTTTTTACGCATAAATGCGTACGTTTCATACCATTTCAAAGGTTATGCTTCTTTTATAATGAAGAAAGTAGCTCATATTCGTCACTGTTTAAATTTCAGTCAGTGTATTTTTAAAGAGATTCCTTTCTTTCCCCAATGAATATCATTAAAATACACATACATATTTTCTCATTACTTAGTTATTTGTTTATTCGTCACTGATTAAATTTCAGTCAGTGTATTTTTAAAGAGATTCCTTTGTCTCCCCAATGAATATAACAAAGAACAAGAAGAAAAACGAATGAAGTTGCAAGTCAGCGAAAAAAACGATAAAAAACGAAGATTGGAGTTGCAAATCAGTGAAATAAACAATAAAAAACGGAGATTGGAGTTGCAACTCAGCGAAATAAACGATAAAAAACGGAGATTAGAGTTGCAACTCAGCGAAATACCCGATAAAAAACGAAGATTGGAGTTGCAACTCAGCGAAACAGGCGATGAAATACGGATATTGAATGAAAAACTTGGTTTTCAATTCAAAAAGGTGATTTTTCTTGATCTCATATCCCATAGTTCACAAAATTCCTGTTCAATGCCAAATTTCATCCTTGTGTAGTTATTTTTTATTTTTATGAGTTTTAACTTGGATGACCAAACTTAAAAATTTCATTTCACAAAAAAGGTGGGTAGGAAACTGTTTCATTTAATCCTTGCTTATTGTATATAGGTATATGGGCAAGAAACATTGAAAGAGGAGCCAATAGAAGAAATTGGTGAACTACATAAAGATCCAACTGTATGTCGATTTATTATTGCACATAATTGTGGATGGTGTTACTTAAGGTCCATGAAAAATAAAACAAATGATAAAGTATTTGGTGATTTAAATTTCTTAAGTGGATTTACCACATACACGTACTGGCATTAACATTATTACAAGTTATTCATTATCAATGGTTGTTATCATTTGTACAAATATTGTAACAGTACATTGTATATATAATCATTACTTAATTATTTGTTCATTGTAGCATGAAAATGGGCGTGAGAACTCCAACGAAAACGTATGTTTATAAGTTTATTAATTGCTATGATGGAATAAAAAGTATTTTAAAATTAGCCATTCCTTGTATACGAGGTTTTCCAGACAGTGCTCATGAGGTTAGATGAAGTCAGATGGTTAATAGTCAAACAGAGTTAATGAAAAGGTCGATATTCAATAAGTAAAGTAGGATTTGACGATTAAACAAATTAAGATGTATTTACAGCTTTTGAATCTCGAATTTTTAATCCACGACTAGTTGTGTGTAATATTTCAGCATGCTGATTTATCAGCACTACTTTCATTTGGGAAAAAAATTAAATTGTACGTCATTTCAAAGGCTCATATTCATCGTTCTTTCAACATCAGTCAGATATAGTTTTCATACCCAATATTCGTATAAATATCATTATTGTATTCAAATGCTTATTTTGTCATTGTTTTTTATTATTGTAGCCGCAAAAGGAGTTCGCAGGAGAAAGCTCTGCCTATGAACACGATGGACCAAGCGACAAAGTATGTTAAAATATTACTGTAAATGGTTTGAGCCCGGGAGTATAGCTACATGTTTATGGATGTGGATCATCCAGGTTAGTAGAGTCCTGAGAAGTAGTGTTGCTTTGACTATTGACTTGCCAGTCAACAGTCAACACAACAGTACTTCTCAGGACTCTACTAAGCTGGACGATCTATATCCACAAACATGTATTTGAAAATCCTTTTAAAGATCGCAAACACCATGGTGAATGGCAAAAGCATTAAGTTAATAGTTCTAAAAGAACTGTTATGAAACTAAGCGACACGGTGCATTTCGCTGACTACATACTGATCAGGTGTTAACTTCTGCTAAATGAAAATTTAAAATCTACCGATATTTATAATATCAAAATAGAGAAGTACGTCATCTCTAAAAGAGAAAATGACGCTCAAAACAGGGATAAATTTAAAACATAATCCATAATGCAATGGTCAATTCTTTACTAGTATTCGTCGGAAGGCAACTCTTATGGGTTTGTACACACGCTTTGACTCTTTTTCTTCACTTGGAGAAAAGATTTCTTTAGTAAAGTGTTTGACAAAGGAAACGCTTAGACTGTCATCAGAGGAGTTCATTGAAAGTGATCTCAACTCATTGAAAAAGATATTTCTTTGAAATGGAAACGGAAAAAATTATTGATAAACGTTTCTCACCCCCGCAAAAAAATGAGCGGGATAGGCAACTTGGACCAGCTAAATAAGATTTAGAAGATCAAAAGACGTCTCAGAGGTGCATTAAGAGAGAATGAGTATTTCGGTAGGAAAAGTTTCACAGGTTAAAATTTATATGTATCAGCACGATTGCAAAAATATTGTTTACGAAAAGGGTAGGCAAATCACTGTTTGATCCAACTACCATGGAAACCCTCCCTCGTTTACCCATGTACATGTTTTAGCATGACCTGAAACTTCCTTATTATCAGTCAGTACTTTGTGAAAGGGTTTGTTTTCCACGAAAAACCGTAGTGTCGTAACTCTTGCACATCCCATTACTGTTGATATATGTGGATAATAAAGTTAATGGGTATATTTTTTCATGGCTTGGTTATGCATGTTAATTTCAGCCTCTAAGCATTTGCACAGCAATATACCTCAGTGTTCTGCTAACGAGATAAAGGCTTTGGTAAAAACTTTATGATGAACTTATCAATGAATCGACTGCGTGAATTGTGATTGAACACATTGCGTTCATAAATTGATTGCTTACTTATGGTCCTTGGGTAAAATGTTGACAATTGATGAAATATATGGTTGTTCGAACTTCTTAAGTGTGTGAACTAGATGTATGCACTGGCATTTACATCATTATAAGACATTAATGGTTATCATTATATGTATAGATATTTTAAAAATACAATGTATACATTATCATTGATCGATTATTTGTTCTTTGTAGCAAGAAAACATGGGTATTACCTTGATGCATGGGCGTGCAAACGAAGCAAGTGCAAGCGAAAAGGTATGTTTATCGTTTTATTCATTATTATGACGGAACAAAAGTTATTTTTAATTGAGCATTGCCCTGTGAATGACGTTTTCCAGACAGTGCAAATATGGTTAGATGAAGTCAGGTGGGTAACAATCAAACATGTTAATGAAAAGGTCAATGTTCAATTAGGAAAGTATGATTAGATGATTAAAGGAAATTTGGAGTAGCTACATTAGCAGTGGCATGCAAGAATTACTATTTTGTGCTGTGTAAAATTTACCGGTTATCGTTTAGAGTGTGAAAACCAGGACCTTTTCGCAAACATGGGAGTGCAGTTCTCATTTAAAAAAAATGTATTACGCGCCTTTCTTACATTAGATTGCAAACATACGTATTCTTTGCCAATGAATGTAGAGTGACTCTTGAAAATCATCCTCATATGTATTTACACCATTTTTATCTCGAATTTTTAATCCACAAGTAATTGAGTATGATATTTCTGCATGCAAATTATTTTATCAGCACAATTTCAAGGTTCATATTCGTCGCTTCTTCACTGTTGATTTCAAGGAGTCATTTTAACTCCAAAGGTGGAGTACAATAAAAAGATGCAGAATGACTCCTTCTTTGGAGTTAAATTTTATTCCAAAATTTTAACTCCATTTCTGGAGTTAAGTGTAACTCCAAAGGTGGATTTAAGATAACTCTTCTCTTCTTTCGGAGTTGTTGTGTTATGTAGAAATTGTGACACTCTGTAGTTAAGACAATTTGACAAAACACAAGAAGTACAATTTTTTTAAATTTCAATTATGATAACGACAAGAAATACAGTTTTAAATAAGATACAAAAGATATGCACAATAATTATATCTAAAACGACAATATAACTATGTAAAATACCATCTTTCTGTAAATTTATGTCTGCTGTATGAATTACTTTAATTCTTGAAAGAACTTATGTACAACAACTTGTTTCTTAGCTTCGGCTGACCTTTCCATTAGTGCAGCCTTTAAAAAAAGAAATACATTCCCTGCTGAGGTGGGATATGCAATATTAAATATATAATAAAAATCCAAAGCTTGCACTGGCAAAATCGAGCTATAAAGCTCTGAAATAGTTTTCCCCTCTGCAGCAATGTATAAAAGACAAAACCAAAAAAAATAATCCGAAAAAATATAAAATACCGGATAAAAATGCCCTGTTCAATTAGAAAGAGAGCGATCAAGTGGCTATGACGCACAAATAAATCTTTCACTACAATACTTACAGAATAAATGTTAAGTAAGCCTGAATGTTTTGTAGTACGTTCTTTTATCAAAAGTGGAAGAAATATTACTGCTACAGAATCCTCAATTTCTGAATTAAAGGAAGAATTAAAAACAGTTATAACTTGTGCTGGCTTTTAATGCAGAAAAATTTACATTCGAATCCTCGCTATAAGCACAATTGTAGAAATAGACTCGCTTCTGACACCAGTCTTATAGTAGGATATTGTTCTAGAACCTGTTCCACAGCTGATGGTTTCAATAAAATATTTTCTCTCCCGAAGGGAAAAGTATCGATCCATTAATCTACGTTCCGCTTGGCTGTGAGCGGACTTGGTATTTCCAGTAATATTCTCTCAAATGATTTGAATTAATAAAGGAGTTATTTGCCATGCGATTAATAGTTTTATTGCTTCTGGTGGCAAGTTTGGTATTCGTATCATGCCTTAGGTGGTTTTCGCATTACTTCGTGTGATGCAAATATGTTTATAGAGGAAAAAGTTGATACACTCTGTATAATTCCAATCACGTGTACATGCATGTGGCGTGTCGTAGTTATATATAGAGATGAATAAGTTACACCAAGACACAAGGTCATTGTCGTCAAACTAGCCGAAGGGTAGACGTCTATCAAAGTTAGATATAAAGGATCACCCACCCCTCCACTCTTCATCACGTCATGGAACATTGAAATTTTCTCACTAACAGTTGCAGGACTTATCAGTTACATGCAATTGGAGTGGGCGTTTTTATCTACCACCTTTTCTGTGAAAAAAATTATTAAAGCATCCTTAAGTTAAATTCAACTCCTTAAATTTGTAAAAATTTAATAAACTATAATTCGGCATGCGCTCTACGCGCATAGCCATTTATTTCCCAAACTGTGAGTGGTTTGTTCTTTATACGCACAGAAAACAGAGCTCAATATGATTTGTGGATCGATGGAGTAATGGGTTGTTTTTAATCTGTTGTTAATGGCGAAGGAAGCGATAAAGGTTGAGTTTTCATTCCGCCATGTTTACTGTCAGATAAAAAAGAATAAATTATGTCATGAACTTCAATCGGCGTGTGCGAACGATATGGTTGATTGAATAATAGGAAAGGGTTATTCGTTTTATTAATACATTATTTAGTAAGTCCCTTTATATTTATAGAAATTGTATCAATTGTAACAATTTATAGCAATTATATAATAAGGAATTAAAACAACTACAGTTAGGAGTCATAATACAACCGGAGTAAAATTTTATGGGTTAAAATGACTCCATTAACTATATTCTGACTTAAGCTTTAGCTTAACTCTCTTGGCAGAGTTAAAATTACTTCCTGTGGAGTAAAATCAGCATTTAATCATTAGCTAGGGTTAATTAAACTCTATTTTAGGGGTTGATATAGCTCTTAATTTTTTACTCCACCAAAAGGTGTTACGTTAACCCCCCCCCTTTGGAATTAAATAACTCCTTGAAATTAACAATGTTCAGTATCAGTCAGATAATGTTGTCATCGCTTTGTTATTTGTTTATTCTAGCCGCAGAGAGAGAACTCTGGAGATAGTTCTGCCAATGAACAGAGTGACAAAGTATGTTTAAATATTATTATGATAGGCCAATGACAGTTTGATCCAACTACTACCCTACCAAAATCCTCCCTCGTTTACCCACTTAAATGCTTTTCGTTGACGTAAAACCTCTCCTTAGGAGTAATCTCAAATTTTCAATTCATTTATCCTGTATCTCAAGGTGTCGAATATTTTATAAACGTGACTTTTGTTTTGGAAAAAAATGGAAATTTTACACAAGTTTAAAGTTTGTACATTTTTGGTGAAATATTCGTGACTCCTTTAATATCAGTAAGCGCTTTGTGAAAGGGTTTGTTTTCCAAACGTGACGTGTCGTGACCCTTGTACATCCAATAAACTGTTTATATGCGTGATAGGTTCCTGTTTACAGCTATTGTTTATTTTCTATTTATGAATTCTTTATTTATTATGGAAAATTTTGGACTTTCGAGTTACTTTAAAGTTTAAACATGTTCTACTCAAGAAAAAGACGCGTATTGAACACACATATTGAATGACAGTTAGTTTAATTGGGTTTTTTAAAAAGGTTGCACCTAGTTTCGCCTCACATCCATTGATCATGAGGAAACGACAACAGGTAATTTTTTTTGTTATAAAACTTTGTGACGAAGTCTTTCATATTTAACTGTTTTCTACCACATTCATCACTCCACAGCATGTATTTCTTTAACCATCAATTTGCTCCTGATTAATCGGTCAAACAAAGAAGTAATCATAATTGCCAATCAAATAAAACATTTCACAAAGCGCGAAAGTTTGATTATTGTAGAAAATAGATTTGAGTAGTTTCTCTTTGTCGACCGAGTCTATAGCTCAGCATCGAAAAGAAATTTTCTAAAAACAAATACTGCCGGAAGTACCATGTTTGAGCTTCGTGTTAGAAGTGGGGCAAAAGTGTTGTTCACCGGTGGGTTTTTTCAGGGACGGCGGAGCATTTTGTGAAGTGGGGTGACTAAGTCTTCAATTCTACTATAACATCTAATTAAAAAACACTTCTAAGCAATAACTTCAGCTCAATCTAAATATCTTTTTTGTTTTACTATTGGAAAAAGGGGGCGGGGCTTCAGCTTCCCTAGTTCCCACCTATCATTGCTTTACCCATCTTTTCATATGTTATATCAGGGTCAGCCTCATTCAAAAATCCTGTTATTTGTTATGGAAAAAGCTTGGACTTTCACACCATTCTTTCTTCTTAAGAAAAAGATTCGTATTTATCACTCTTTAAATGACAAATATTTTGTGTTTCGTTACAAAATTCCACTGGGTTTCGAGTCCCATCCATTAATTTTCATATACGATGTGTAAATTATTATTGACTGATTAGGATAAGGTGCGCGTATTTATATATTATTAATATCGAACAAAAGTATTTGGTAAACTCTTGTTTGCAAATTATGAATTATGTAAATTATGAAGTTATTATTTTATAGACAGAAGTTTGCATGGATGTCTCTGACGATACAATCTCTCCGGTATAGTAAACTGTAAATTTTCCATAATGTCCTTTTAGTTCTAAAATTGTAGACCAACTAACACAACTGTAGAAAAGCTTTTGTTACAAAAAGTGGCATATATCCATATATTCATGTTCTGGCGTATCGAGCTACTTTGAAATTGATTGTTTCCTGTGAACTATAACATTTATATATGATATTGCCCCTCAGCAGTGTTTTTTATCCATGTCTTACCCCTAGAACCTATTGCAAAGTTATTTTTTAATTGTGTCTGAATTAGGTGCAATTTTTTTACTAACTTATTTTCAGATTTTTTGTGTGTTGGTACAATGCATAAAGTAAACACTAAAAAATACGTCAACCCAAATTCAGCAAGAAGAAAGTCGCGAAAATGTATAGCAGCTGTGTCCTTGGAACTTATAATGTTTTGTTTCTTTAGTCTCAGGAACGTGACTTCGCTCAACTAATTAAAATAATTGATAAAGACAATGATAAATTTAACATCGTTAATGAATCATGCAAGAGCAAATCTACGTCATTGGAGACGGACAAAGTATTGTAGTGTTTTTCAGTTTTTACAATATATTCTTTCATGGAAAATTTTTAAAAATATAATTCTTGTCAAATTTTTTTTACTAGAATTTTCGTTTACTTGTAGGTCGATGGATCATGTGACAAATATTATAAGATGGAAGAAGTTCCTGCTGTTCTAACAAATGAGATTACTGAATCTTCATCCGAGGAGCCTGAAATAAACGGTGTACACTCGAGTTATAATGTTGATAGCAACTATTTGAATCATTTAAAGAGCAATCAAGTATTACAGCCTTTCGCACATTCCTTAAAATTCATCAAATGGGTAAGCATTTTTTAAACAATTTCGTCAGGACATTTTGAATTCTAATTAAGAGTTTAGCTGACTGAAAAAGCTCTTAAAGACAGGCTATTGAGAGCGATGACACATTTTTGCTCAATGACGAAACAATATCTGACTTTTTCTAAATTATCTAAAATTTCAAATCTTCTACAATCATTTTGATGGAATAGTTCGTGTACATCACTGTACAATGCACGTGTACATCAATGTAGTATATTTGTTGCAGTTATTTTATAGACAATATTACTTCAGAATACTTTTCTTAGTATAAGTCATGAATCACATAATAATATCCCGTACTCCACGAGAAACATCATAGGAGAGGAAATCTGTTTATGAAACAACTTTTTAGGTTAAAAATTGTGCATCTGTCATATGTCATTTGTCGTCTGTTGTATCTTGCCAATTAAAATCTGCATGCTATAAAATTAGGAGATAATTTACCATTTAAGTGAACAAGGAGGGAAAAAAAGCTTAATTTGAGTAAAAACTACAGGGGCGTAGCTGGAACGTGCATGGTAGCTAGGACGTAGCTAGTAGGGACGTGTTTATTCGTGTTCATTATGTTTGTTTTTCTAAAAACCAATTGTGAAGGAATTTCTGTATGTGGTTTTTATTTCAGAACTTAATCTTCACTCTTTCATCTTTGTAGACAAAATTGTTTTGGAAGAACTTGAAATTGCAACTGAGTGTAGCTTATCAGGTAAATGTTCTAATAACATCTTATCATGAATTTATTTATGATTTAACTGCATTAAACAGGCATCGTCATCTAGGCTTTAGAAGATGTATTTAATATTGTTCTATGCCACAGGCACTTTAGGAGTAAAAATCCATTGGTGAAATATTCAATTAAATCAATTATCTCGTTTATAGATTTTATCATGGCAGTTTTCTCTATATTTATTTTAGCTTAGCTAATGCATGTAATAATATTCTTTGAGTAAGCGAGATTGAAAGTACTTAAGCTAAACAAAAAGGATCCTAACATTTACATGATTAGACTGCCACTAAAGAAATCTTATGTGCGTGAGTTTTTAAGACTACCTGGTTTTTAGCATTTTCAGAATACATTCATTGTATCAATTTTGGTGAAGAAATCTTCATGGATGAAATCAAAACCATCACAGGTTGCTGTTAACCAGGTATAAAAACATCTGTAAAAACTCATTGAGAAACTCCTTTATAATATAGCTGCATGAACCAAATACGTACGCATGGCATCAACATTAGCAATTAACATGATCGTCATTTTTAGCAGCTATCATTGAAATGTTTTTTTGAGAAAAACTTAGTGAAATTAATTCCTTGCTATTCTACCTAAATTATGCAACGGGTTTCTATTTCGTTTTTATTTTTTAACAATGTCAAGAGCTTTGTATCTTCGAGCATAAAACCAATTCTTGTGAAAAAGCCAAAACGACAACAGCGTGCTGATAAGGGAAATTTTATGGTGAAATCATGCTTTAACTGCAAGAATCAGATACGCATTCACATCAGTATTGTCTATCACATGACATTAATCTATGATTACATTATGCTTTGTTCTCGTTTCCTATATAACTAACAAACTTCCAACTTTACACAATTGTACGTGTTTGCTTTTACTTCTGGATTTTGAAAAATAAAGAGATCCAATTGCAGTTTTCAACGATAATACTATCATTAAAATAAGCATGAAAAGCTGGCTTCGGCATATTCATTTAATTGTAAATTTTAATATTGCCTTTAGACCCCCACATAAAACTTTATGTGAAAGAAAATCCAGTGGATAAACCGCATTTCATGTTAACAACTATTATATTTTTTCATTAATAATCATATCAGTTTTATCCACTTTTATTATAGTTTATCCAAAGCAATTAATTCTAATTTTATATCATGCCATCTTGTCTAATATAACATATGCGGATCCAGAACACGTTGCAGATGGTGCGCACTCTTCACTAAGATCGTATGACTTATTGACTTGTTGATGAAAATGTTATTATAATGCAAATTTTCCAAATAATGCATTCATCACTGAATGAAATACTGGAACCACCCTTGCATAAGCTACTACAAGTTCGTTTGCTAATTTTTTCAATAAGTGAATGAGATGGCAAAAAGTTCGACATTGATTAAAAACGACGATCCTAACACTTCCCGATGATGAAACACCATTTTGCTGACTATTGCCCTGTACGCCTTTAAAAAAATTGGCTGGAAACTACTCCTCGTGTGCATGTGTATTCATACTATTTTATTATTTTAATCCTACAATATCTTGAAAAGTCGCTTATCCTAGACTCCCTGAAAAAAGCGATGGTTCATATTAAAGACCATCGGATAGTAATGAAACTCTTCACAACATGTTACGAAAACTTTCTCTCTCAAGTTCGCTTAACTCACATAAATTCTTTATGTTGTGTGCAATCTTGTTTGTTGCTTTGGCAAAGAAAATTTTGAACAACATCATTCGTCTATTGTAGGTTGTAGTTGCAAAGGAAGGGATGAAAGAACCAGAAAAAGATGAACATAGTAAACTAAATACTGATCATACGGTATGTCTTTATGCTTTTCTCAAATGGATAACATAAATGGTCTTCGTATAAATATGAAGTAGTTTTACACGATTTATTATTCTGAATTATTCTTTGAATAACATTGAAAAACTGTGCATATTGTGAGTAAAATTAGACTATATACTTTGTTTTTATTTCTGATCAAATTTTTAAACTTTAGGTCATTTTTTGAGGTGATTTCAAAATTTTTGAAATTATCTCGGTTTACTACTGATCATCCAGACTAATTCAGTCTTTCCATTTATTACTGAATAATTAAGACTTTTTATGACTGATTAAGTTCTTAAAGCTATGCTATTCAGAAGGATGGCACACTAACTTTTGCCAATGAATAAATAATATCTGAACTTTATCTTAACTGCTTACACTTTCAAAGCTCCCAAAATCACTTTTATGGATTAGTTAATTGTTATTTCTTGTAGCTTCAAACTAGAGAGAAGCCTGTGCAAGAACACAACGGACCAAGTACATCCCATAAAGTATGAGTATATATTGTTAGAATAGTTTTATAAAAAAATTTTTGCCGAATACTTTTCCTTAGTGATGAGATCATTCCATATTACTCCAAGAGGAATATTATAGAATGGACAATCCAATTAAGAAAGAATGTTTTAGCTAGGTCAATGACTAGTTTATCACATCATTTGTCAGCTGTAAGATAGTATTTTAGCCTAGCCAAAATAGTCAGTTTCAAGTTTAGTAAAGTTACTTGCCAAAAATGTGCCAAAAACTTATCGATAATTTACCACTTAAGTGATCAAGGAGGCATCTAGGTTACTCGAATAGAGCAAAAATTAAGAGCCATACGTTTAGAAGATTAAACACAACTTCCAAATATTTGCCCTAAAAATGGACTTGTTACATAGCTATGTGTTTCACTCTGTGACGGAAATTTGTTTTTAGGTATTCAAGCTCGATACGAACAAAGCTTTATGCTGTAAATACGCACCATGTGCTAGGAATTGCATGAAATATTTACTATATATCGAAGAAACGGGTTTATGTCCTGGACAGGTGGATCAAAAATTGGGTCACATTTCGTTAGGGACAAAATTCTTGGAGGATCTATGGGAAATCTTGGAGGATATTTTACCACTTGAGGAGATACCAAAAGAGAAATGGCTACAGTTGATGAGTGAAATGTTAGAGAAGCTTCAGAAAACGCCTGTGCTGCCATGTACACAGGTGCTTATTGCCCTACAAAAAGAACAATTCTTAGATTCAATATACAATACTAAGTTTGGCGATGAAAAACTCATCGACTGTGCAAAAAAGAAGTTCAAAGAGACTAAGCGTATGGCAGGAATTTTGCTTTGTGTTACTGACAAAATGAGTCATGGTCTAATTTTAAAAAGGGACGAGAAGGTGAACAAGTGAATTTGTATGACTCCACAATTCATGAAAACAAAATGGTCGATTTTGGAATTATTCACAGCTTACAAGTCCTTATCTTGGAGGATGAGAAACCTCTCATTGATGAGAAACCTCTCATTGCTAAACATTGGTCCAAATTGAACATGTGCTACTGTGTAAAAGAATATCTTGAAGCTCACGCAAATAATGTTGGTAAAAAGCTAACATCAGTATCTCATTGACGTTTTAGTCATGAAAATTATATTAATTGGTAAAATGCAAAATTTTCGAGTATCATAATGATTTTATTTAAAAAACGACTGTTAAAATGTAAATTTGGTGAAAACCAAGTGGGTGTAGACCATGTGCCATTGTTATATCATAGCTACGTTTATGGTATATCTTTATGATAAGTTAATATGTCAGAACGCAATAAGAAGCAATAGAAAGGATTGCTCAATGCTCGTACTTACACCACTAAAGACATCGTAATAATTGCAACCATGGTAATTTCGTATAATCAACAGTGAAATGTATAAAATTAACTGGAACCATACTTGTATAGTTTTGTCTTGTGGTTGGTTGAAGCCAAACATTCAGCTAAATTTTAATCAACTGTCCTCTGAAATATTTCATTTTTAATTGTTTTCTACGACTGACGTTTGTTTTGGCTTCTTGGCAGTTGACAAACATGAAAAAATATTCATTGTTGTTTTTTGACAGATTTTGTGCTTCGAAATTGTATTGACCACACTTAGTGTATGCTACAGCAGTAAAAATGTAACGAGAAAACAATCGGCGATAATCTAGGGGATTCATCGACTAACTAATACAATGAATGATGATGGACTGAATGCCAAAAAATAGATAAAAATATATTATTATTTAAAGCATTTTATAAAACTGATAGTTTATAATTTACGACCTTTTACGTTTTAAAAATGTTCCAGTGATATATCTTTATTTGATGACTCACGATTTTCTAGTTTATTAATTGTTTTCTTTTAACAATATTATATACTAAGCTTACCGGCCGGTTTTATGAATGTGTTTATTTTATTTTCTCTCTTTTTATGCTTTACACTGACAGTACAAAGACTTTACTGATCTGTATATATATTTGTATTGTGTGTGTTTCATGTCACAAAAAATGCTTTTAAAAAAAACCATTTTCTCTTGCAAATTGCTCAATTTTTAAAAAACCTTTTGAGTTTGTGTATTTAACATGGAACTAAAATATTTGGGTGGTTTGAACGATTAGCTATGTCAAGGACAAGTTCACTTTTAAAAATTTTTAAATATAAAAATTCTATTTAGTATACCAAAGGACTAGAGTGGCCTAAATGGCTGCTATCATATGGCTTCAATTCCCTACTCGGACATATTGTTCCAGTGTATAGTAAAGTTCACTTAATGCCATACAGAATGAAGAAACTCAAGAAACGAATTTGGTCTTTTGCTGAAATTTGGCTACTTATAACATATATTTGCAGGGGAGAACTATTGATAGATATGGGCTACCAACTACCAAGAGCATTTAGCCCAGGATATGAACTACGAATGAACTACTAGTACAAATCAGTGGATTTATGCAAACTTCACTATCTATAATAAAACGAATTGCGACAATTGGAGAAGTTTCCACAACGTGTTTATTAAATAAAGCTTCACCTTTATACATTTTGGTAAAAGTTATATGTTCAGAATGCACTGAGTGTGATGAGCGTTGAATTTTTCTATAGTATTTGTATAACTATAATAGAAGTGAAAATATCGCTGGTTAAAAATACCGTTTTGACGAAAATTGCATTCTGATATGCCCGGTCTTGGACACTAGCGTGCGGTACCTCGTAATGTCAGTGGTTGTGTTCTCTCCAATCGTGATTGTTTTCACCATTATTTTCACTGGTTTTACTTTCAGTATTCAGAAATCAGGAGGGAGTGAATGATAAAAACAATCAAGAGGAAGGTTTTCACCAGGCGCGGATCCAGCTCCTTAGCTGACCGATGCATTGCGAGCGCCGAAGGTGCGAGCCACCGCTAGGGGGGTCTGGGGGCATGCTCCCCCAGAAAATTTTTGAATTTTCACTATCTGAGAAGCATTTTCCAGCGATTTGGGAAAGGTGACAGAAAAATCTTAAGCGTAAATTTTATCGAAAAAATAACATGAGCCGTCTTTTGTAAGATAACAGCATTGATAAAAGCAATGTTCAAAGGTGGTCTTCTTCCAACGGTAAAAAAGATGAAAAGTTTAATAAAAGCAATGTTCAAAGATGGTCTTCTTCTAACGGCAGCAAAGATGACAACAATTATAAAAGCAATGTTGAAAGATCGTCTTCTTCCAACCACAGCAAAGATGAAATGTTTGCTGCTGCCATCTAAGTCTTCCCTTGGTGAGGATTTTGCAGGTGCTACCAAAGTTGTGTCTATTTGTTGCTCAAGTCCACTTTTATTTTTCTGTAAGACATCAACTTTAAAGTGGTCAGTAATTTTTTTTTTATTATTAACTCTTGAGTTATTAGTTTCATTAAATTCAATTAGTGCTACAAAATGATTGGGTTGAAATTCTATATCTAATTCTGGAAGAGAATAAGCACCAGTAGTTGTCCACATTAAAATTAACTTAGCAGGCTGAACAAGTTGACTTGAAATATGTTGGTGTGCTTGCCGTGGAAGAATTTTACCATTTAGAAATTGTGAATATTTGGTCTCCTGGTCCAACTTTTCGGGATAAACTGAAATTATAGTCATTCCAGTGACAGAAGACAAACCAAATATACACATAAGTGAAGAATAAGTACCATTGCATGCATTATTTAGAGCTTCCTCTTTAACTACTATTACCTTTGTGCTTGGATTTTTCCTATCATAGCCATTGCCTAAAGCCACATCTGATACTGATGCAGAAAAAAGCAGTATTTTCTGACTTAAAAAAAAATGCAACTTATCTTTTAAGTAAGGGTGGTTAGCATATACTCCTGGTGATTGAATAGCTCAATGCTTGTCAAGTCTCTCAGCAAATGACATAGGTCTTCCTTGCCACAAAGTAATTTTGAGCAGGCTCTGTACAGACAATTACCATCACCTCTAGTTCTAAATATAGCAGAGTTAAGAAAATTCTCATTGTGTGGCTAAAATTAGAAATCAGAAGAATTCAAAACTTAAATGTCTGACAGGGTTATTTGAAAAGAAAATGTTAGCTTCTACTGAAGTCATAAGTATATTGGAAGAAGGAATACAGTCATTACATTTTTAATGTAATCCATACAATACATAAACTAAAATGCAACTAAAATCGCACCTACCCCTGCATATTACAGTTTGTATTATATTACATACGAATACAAGTATAAGTGCTGCATAAGTAATATGACATCGTGTATATTTTATGATGATTGTTCGTCGTTATCTACACGACTACACTCTGAGTCTGAAATGAGTACACTATTTACATTTAAAACATGCAAGCGTAAAGGTAAATTTACTTACTTTAAAGCTCTTAGTTCTCCACTTTGCCAATGAACTGTCAAGTGCTTAGGTATTAACATTTCACTTGACATATCTCTCCAATTTTTACCCTTTGAAAAGGGATTCCAAGGAGAGGATTTTGAAATAAAAGTAGCAGCTCTCGTTTCATAGGTTCGACGCACTCCATTAATATCAAATGACTTCTCTTCTCGAAGCAGAGTACACAGATCGTGTTTGATATTCTCGACAGCCATGACTTCGATCGATGATTGCGAGTTATATCAAGTGATCAAATAACAATGCATTCAACTTTGAAGTTCAAAGTTGAATGCATCGGTGCCATGTGCCCACAATCACAAAATTATGGAAAATGCATCGCTCAGCGGCAAAATCTACCGTGACGTGAGGCCCTAAAACAATGGTTTTGCTGATGTCACAGTAGATTTCACGCGGAAAAGGACTCGGGACCGATGCATCGACCGATGCATCGCAAATCTACTGTGACGTAGCGATGCCTCTTCCATCTACCGTGACGTGCTGGCAGAATACTATTAAATTACTTAATAATTATGTATTCACGACAAAATTTCGCTAAATTTTATCGACTTTTCTTTCGCTATTTGTGTCATGGAATACGACAAAATTATCGGAGAACACAAATGTTATTTCTAGAACAAATTTTAGCTTAAAACTGCTAAATCTATAAGTTAACTAAACAATATATCACTGTCAAATGTGCGTTTTAAATAATTCGAAAATAATATTTGCTATTTATTTCATTAAAATGCAAACTCGCAGATTTTAATATCTAAATATTTTGACCGATGCATTCGCATCGGTTGCATCGGTCTAGATCCGCCCCTGGTTTTCACCCAAAATTTCCTTTTGGCATCCATGTTTTTGACAACATGTTCCAAGCCCATTTTCCCGTCCAAGTAATTTAATAGAACTTAATGATTAGCCCTCCATGCTGTTAACTAGTTTGGTAAAACTAGAGACACTATCATTTGAAATCAATTTTTTCAACAAATATTTCCAGGTCCTAAAATTGTCTGTTGCTGAATCAGTGGACTAAACCACTATATAGGTATTATACACTATGTTCACTCCATTGAGTTCTATAATAACTGGAGCGGCTAACTCAAGAGCGGCTTTAGAAATCAGATGTTGTCAAAAAAATGGAGGAATTTACCTATTTCCTCTGATATTCACTGAAATTGATTGCTTTGCAGAAAACTTTGCAATTTCTCACTCCCTCATGAAGAAAGAGTGAGAAAAAAGTATTTTCTTATTTGGCATTTGACAAGCAAATTTATAATCTAAAATCAAGGTAAAAAACTGAAATTCATAACAGCGAGTCAACTGTGGTTGCTAGTTGTCGGCTCCTACGAAGATGCGTTTTTATAACTACCGACGAAGAAGCTTTTTGCTGGCTACATATCAACGCAGATGCACGACGCAGCGACGTCAACATTCAAACTTGTTTGCTGATTAAACTTTATGGTTTATACAAAGAAAAAGTACATCATGGTTTATCTGTACGGTTGCCGTGAGAAGTGCTAGTCATTTTAAGTCATTCATTCTCATTACTTTTTTGCTTTCTTTCATGGAATGGCCTTTTGGTTTTTCGTCACAATTGTAAGATTTGCTCTTGTACACGCATGCCACTCTGTATAAATGAATAAATGGCTGGAAAGTTACCTCTTGACTCAATATTCTTGATTTTTTGTGATTAGTTTTCATTCAAATTTCTAAAAGACTCAAGTTAGCATAAGTGATGATGGGTATATGTCATTGATAAATAAAAATAAATATTGTATACAAATTACCTAATAACCTTTAAGATTTAAACATTTAGATCTATGATTTAAAGTAACCTTAAAGATTTTTTAGAAATTATATAGTTACAGATTTGTACTACCTGTTTCTCATCCATATCATGAACAAACTCACGATGCAAAAAATTGAAGAAACACTTGGAAAAGTCAAAAAATTTCCCCGTTTTTAAAAAAGCAGGAAATAAAGCAAATGCCATGTGTCCATTCTTTGCTATAATAGGTAAATAGCTCAAAATTTGCCTCGCCAAAACTTGCCTCGCCATCTTTCTTTGCTACCTTTACTTTCCTTTCAAAGCATTCAAGGAATCCTTAATATATTGTCTCCATCCATAAAATTAGACCACGATCAAAAACTCCTAAAATAATGTAGAAATGGTGTTAATGCTGCATCATATTCGTGAAACACTTTGCTACCTGATTATCTCTTTATGTTGTCAGCAAATAGATCAGAACAAATTCTGCTCCATTTTATGGTTACTGTTTGAGGTGGCAGTTTCTTCATGTTATCTATCCACTGAGAAACTGTACAGGCTCTATTTTGGCATCAGGAAAACTATTTTGCCAATAGTTGGGTAAAATTATTGAGTTTCATAACCAAAAACAGGAAAATATCGGTATATTTGGTACGCAAGTCAGTGTTTTTAATACGGTCTTCTAGATTTTGTGGCTTTTTAAGAGTATTAATTGCTTTTCAATCTTTGATGAACAAACAAATCAAGCATATATCTTTCCTGTAACAGTGAGATGTTCCTATTTGTGCTCATTAGGGTATTCAACAATTGAACGATAAAGGTGTTAGCATTATTATAGACATACCAAAAAAGATATTGTGTTTGTTTTGAATAAATCCTACATAATTTACTATAAATGACAGAAGGAGGTCGAGAGTAATTTTTTTTTGCAAAGCGAACATTTCAGCGGAAATAGGGCAATTGGCATCCATGTTTTTGACAACATCGCCCTAGTCCACTTAGCCCTTCCAGTTATTATAGAACTCAATGGCTCACTCTCGCAAAAACTTGTCCCCGCGCAATTGGCCGCCATGTTGTCAGTAAGGAAAGAGGAGTGAAAATATTAAGAAATCAATTATTGGGTTTTTGAGTCCATATGGGAAGTCATTGATCTAAAATAATTTAGATCAATTTCTAATTATACTCCTTTTCACTCTCTGATCAGTTGCTTTGTGAACTTGACAGAACCGGTAACTCAGTGCGAGTTTCGTTGCTAGATTTTTCAAAATCTTTCGATCTTATTGACCACAAAATTTTACTAAAGAAGTTATAAAACATGAAAGTCTCTGAAGAAATAAAGAACTGGGTACAAAACTTCTTAACTGAAAGAAAACAACACATGAAACTAAACGATTGCGTCTCTAAATGGCGAGCCATCAACAGTGGTGTACCCGAAGGAACAAATTTGTGTCCGATACTTTTCCAAGTAATGATTAAAGATTTTTCAGAATGGTGGCCGGGTCAATGGAAATTAGTCGATGACTGTACTGCTACCGAAAGCATCCCACATGGAACTCAAAAAAAAAATGAAACTTAGCGTATCTAAATGGAAAGAACTAATCGTAGATGTTTCTAAACATAAAAGAACGTTTCCACCTTTACATGTTGGAGGATTTGAGATCGAAAGGGTAAAATCTTCTCTTGTTTTTTGACTTATTATTCAACATAATATGAAATGGAACAAACACGTCGACTATATTGTTAATAAAGCTATGAAAAGATTGTATATGTTAAGAATACTAAAACAATCAAATGCTAATATAAACAACTTACTAATAGTATATACCACTGTCATAAGATCTGTACTTGAATATCCTTGCAAAGTATGGTACTTAAACAGCCCTGATTTTTTATGTGAAGAAACTGAAGTAGTAGCTATAAAAACGTGCGTTGAGAAGAATTATACCGTCATTGAAATATGAAAAAGCTTTGGAGTACGTGAATATTTTAACCTTAAAAATCGACGTGACAATCTGTCTAAAAAATTTTTATGAACAATGATATGAATCCTAAACACCACTTCCTAATTACGTCATAAGAAGCTGTGGATCTTACTAACATTTTTGTTGCATGACCGAACGTTTTAAAAATTTCTTTTTACCACAAAGTATTATAAGAAGTAACCGTAACTAAATATTAGTTTTTAATTGTTTATTGGTTGTAAATATATGTATAAAAATTAGTTATTTATAATTTACATGTCAGAACATTTGTTTGTTAACCATTTCGGTTACAAAAAAGTTCATGTTTTAATAAGATTCAAAAAAAAACATTCAAACTCGAAGGTTTCAAGAAAATTTGACATGCGAAGTTTGATGCAATAAAATTAGGTGAATATCCTTGTAATGGAAATTGACTGTGGATTTTTTGTGATGTGATTTTCTTTTGTGATTGTTGTCGGCTTAATCTGTTTAGTACGTTACGTGTAAAACGTTTTTTCACTATATTATGGTGAAAGACGTCACATAAATAGTTTGTGAAACATCTTCTCAAATTCACCACGTGGAACCACCATTGCTTTTATTGATTTTTAAATATTTGCAAATTTTCTGATTTCCAACTAGTTCCCAAATGAAATGAATACGTAAATTGTTAAACAGTAACAATTTTCAAGAACTTTTTAGACTTCATTTAATACATAATTATTTATCCTAACGCAACTGGTACTACAATTTGTAGGGCCCTCCCGAGAACGTTAATTGGGGTGGGGGTGTATATTCATATATTCAATTTTGATGGACGGATTTCTTTTGAATGTGAATTGCGTAATTCTTTAGGTGAATTGCTTTCAAAAGAAATCAGTAGGCATATCTGAATTTATGAATAAAATACCCCCCTCCCCCCCAATTAGCGTTCTAGGGAAGGCCCTGATAATTTGTTAGCTATTGGTTTCCGCACATATGGTTTTATAATTCATTTGTATTTCTCTATCTATTTTGAAAAGAGACGGAAATTGTTTACATCATTACTTTTATCTGCTTCAGGTATCTTTTAAGCAATTCTGGATGCGCTTAAGAATGTTTTCCATCTTACATCGTGATGTAACGACGTAAAATAATTAATGATTTATTAAAAAGGAAGCTAGTGTTCAGCTAGTTATTTCTCTAAACAGTACGAAATGGAATATAGGATAAAGATAGAGAAGTTTTAAAACAGTTGAATCCTTGGTAATATTTTGCAAATCCTGTTCACACAACCTGCATGGGTAAAATACATTAAAGTACGAGATCTTTAGAAGAAAAACAGTTGGTTTTCAGAAGAACCGTATAGCCGTTTGAAACACGTAACAATTCCATTTTTTGCTTCGTAGATCTTGGTAGATAAACGAAATCGTCTAAAGCTGTTGACGGTATCATGGATCTCGAGTGAACGAAAGCAACACTCTTATCATCCAATTAGCTCAGTCTATGTAGAAGAACACATTTGCAATCATTACTCAGAAATACTATCTTCACAGATACACAGAATAATTTTAACAAAAAAATGAGACAAGAAAAAGTTTTATTGTAATGGGTGCATTGTTGGCTGTTGGAACTTCCTTTACATCAAAAGTAAATCCCAAAAGTGTTATTTAATTTCTATCGCATAAGCTTATGATTTACTTAGGAGAATGGAAGAACTTAACAATATCAATTAGGCTTTCGTGACGAAACTTTACAGACAGCTAGCAAAGGGGGTAAGGATGGAAATAAATGAAAAGCTTTATTTTCATCAAATTTTGCTTTCAGCACTTGAAGTGCAACTACGTAATGACGCATCCTTCGTATGTACTCTTTCTTACGTCAACTTTTAATGTCATAAATCAATATTCCAATGTACTGTACAGCTTGAAGTTTCCAGATGAAATATTGTTATTTTTGCGGGAGAATCCTCTGATTTTTTCACGTTCTATGTTCCTTCAGCTGTACGAGCACCAAACAAGTTGAATTTTGTGTTGTTCCTATTTTTTATTATAACCTTATTGTATTTAGTTCAACAATATGAAAGTAATTGCATTGTATGACTAACAAGGATATGCATGTATGTAACTAATGTTTTCTCTCTTAACACAGTCCTCATTAATTGTGTGAGAGAAGCTTGTCTATTACAATAATGAAAGTAGGAATAATCTTGTCTGCATCATCTTTTGCTGCTTTCTGCCATTTTTGTAGAATTTAAGAACTCCAAACGACAATGACAATGCAGAAATCCCTGGACAATGATGAACGACTGAAGGGTCTAAATATCCTGAGAAGGTCACGTTGCTTGTATGCGTACAAAAGACTGGCAAGCATGGAGAAGTACACTATGAAGACGGAAGAAAAAATCATTTTTACAAAACTCAACTACATCTACGTGTGAATGTACAATCATGTGAACCGAAGTTCTTATAAACTGAGGCTTGCCTTCTGTTTGGAAATCATTTCAAACACTTTCGCTCAGCTTAAAAAGATCAGGAGTTCAAGAAAACAGAGCTGGAGAAGCTAAAAGTGTCTTGTTTAGTGTAGAATATTGAACTTAATGCATTGTATTGTGCTTTATGCAGATTGTGTGACCTCCAAGATTTTTACTCTCAGGTCAAAAAGTGAATTTATAATGAGTTCGTCTACCAAATAGTTTAGAATTGTTGCAAAAAAGCACAGTAGCAGTTAAAACGTCAACAGAATCGTAGAAGTCAAACTATTTTTTAGCCAAGCTCAGAATAACAGCATTCCAAACAATTTAGGAATGCAAAGTGCTTCTAAGTTTGAAATGTTCGAGGCTTAGAGTTCTTTTTCAAACAAAGAGCTTCTTTGTCTTTACGCTTTTACAATCGACTTCTGCTTATGTAATGAATGTGTACAACCTCATAAGAAAGCAAAAGATTTCATGCATTGGCTCCAAACGTGATTTATTAATTTTATGTCACGGTGACATAAAACGCATCATTCGAGTCATACCCGTCTTTCTCTTAATTTCACGACAGATATCTTTTGATTCACTACATTTCTCAATTGTCAGTGTTGCCATGTTATTCACATTAGTGTTTTTCCTGTTACTATTTTAAAAAACTCAAGAATTCATTCCGTCTGAAATACATGCAAATCTCGAAGACTTCGCCATAATACTTTTTGCGTTTACAACTTTCATATTAAAAATTACGACTTCTACATATAATTTACAATGTTTTGGTTGTGTATGTTACGTATTGATAACTATCTGTTGGCTCTTAATCAATCACAATAGACATTGCATCATCATTGTGTAATAACACAAATCAAAGTACATATTGCGCAGTTAAAAGCAAAACCAAATAAATGATACGCCAGCGACCGCAACGAAGAGATTTGTTACGAGTGATAACAAAAGCGAATGCTTTCAATATCACCGGCTATATCAAATTACGTTGGTTCAAGTGAGTACTTGTACATTATCACAACATTAATCAACAGATACATTATTCGCGACACCATATCCTGTTATAAGCCACCTTTCAAAGGACAATCGTGCAAGTGAGAGGAATATGCTCTCACGTACACGAAAATTTAGAATTGGTCAACATCTACCAGAATATAGTTACAAAAATGAATGAACAAATGGCTAATAAAAATTAAACATCGCTCATAGGTTTCTAAATTAAACAACGATAAAAGAAGAACTAAAGGGGGAATTGAAATGATATGATAAAACTAAATCACAGATAGTCTGAAACGGTGGAAGGGAATTTGACAAACATATTTATAAAGATATCATTTTGTGTAGTTTTTAAAATTCTACCGTAAAACTCAGATTGTCAAATAAAAATATCGTTTCCAAAGAATTTTCTCTAACGAAAGAACATATAATAGCACTTTCTAATTTGAAGAAGAATAAGGATATTGTAATTTGCAAATCAAAAAAAGGTTCTGGTGTAGGGATTTTAGAAAGGGAGGACTATAATAGCAAAATGCTAAACATTTTATAAGACAAGAACAAGGACACCGGAACGGCAAAAGGGCAAGAGGGGCAAGCCTTTGTGGAAGGGCACATTAGTGAAATATACTAAAAATAATCTAATAGTGATCAACAGCAAAGAGATGTGCTACATGCAATACACTGTACAGAAGCACATGTCCGAAGTGTTGGTCGATGAATATTAACGATAATATATAGCTATCAAACGATGTAATGTCGCTAATTTTCAATTTGTCATCACTCATGTATTGTATTTTCCAAAGTATTTCATTCTTCTTCCATTTCTCTGTGAAAACTCTTTGGCAATTACGTCTATTTCCACCATATCCATGTGTTGCTTCTGAATGTTGGAGAACATAATATCATTCAGATGATTTCCTTCAGTGTTTGACCGCAGCCATGATTTGAGACGACGCATTACGCTGAATGTGCGTTCGCACGAGAAAGATGAGAGTGGCACTGTGTAATATAATATAATTAGTTTGTGAATCTCTTAGCAACTTTTCTTTGCTGACGGCATGGCAATGAATATCTCTGCTATTGTTGAAATACGCGTGACTTCTGTTATTTTTTTCTTCTGATCCGCATTGTAAAGCCCAATAATGGCAGGAAGATCATCAAGCTGCATTCTTAAAACAATTTTATCAATCAAAGAATTGCTTAATCCATCTTAAGATACTCCTCTTTCTTTCAAAGAGTTAAGTAACAGTTCCTCGATATATTTGATCTGGAAAAGATCGTCTTGTTCAAATCGCGATCCTAGATCTGAGATGATTGCATCAATGGCTTGGTAGGACGAGCTTCACATTAGCCTTATATTTGCACTGTTGTAAACTGAGGTATCTGTGACGTGAAGGCTTTCTGTTATTAACATTTTTTCATTATTCATCCATCTTGGAACTTTTCTTAGTCTAGTGCCAGAGCTAAAATTTTCACTAGATTCCAGTGGAAACGACATCATAACACAAAAGACTTTCTTAGCGTCATCAAGTGTACGCTCGAACTCTTCTTCGCTTTTCATCTCATGAAGACGTTGCAGGACATGTCTTATTGAAAAAAGAGCGTACTCAGCTGAAATATCAACCGCTTGGAGCTCTTTAGAAAACTTCTCGAGTAAAGCCAATAGCTTTCTTGTCGCGTTAAATTAAAGATGACAATTAAGGAAGATAGTTGTCACCTTACCAGTTTCAACTGGTAAACCTTACGTTTGCTCAAATCGCGGATTTCTAAGTTTGTAACAGCTCTTTCTTATATTATATGGTCAATTATCAAACTTTGCATATCGCCTAAGATATACAGATGTAATTTTCAGTTGCTACAGCATTTTATCATTGGGAAATCTTATAAACATGTTAATCACATGACCAAAACCAGTTCAAAATGTTCCTCAAACGTTAAACATTCCTAAGCAAACGTTACGTTTCTTATTTGAAACCCGACATTTCGTCTGACAAACACGATGTTTGAAACGTAAACAAACGCGAAAAATTCAGGACTGTTACCAGTTGAACGCAAATAGTAATAAGTTCGTAAAAATATATCGGTAAAACAAGGTGGATAATTGAAGTCAGCCAATGAAATTAGCTTACCATACTGCTCACGTCAACATTTAGTCATTTTCTTAATTTTTTACAGCCACATGCTGTGGAACGCTTAACAGTAAGTCGGTGAAATTTCGAATTTAATTACACGAGAATTTTTCAAATTCCAAAAAATTCGATAAGAAACTATTATTTGATGTTATGGTAAACTGTTGGTTACTTGTGAGCGTTTTTGTAATGTTATTTAATGCATAATTCAGCGTGTATTTGCTTCGACTTCGACTGTTTGTTTGCTTTGCAAACATTTGACATTTTTGCGATGTTTCGACGAGTGTTTTTAAATTCTACTTTTGTTTACTGTTTTGAGCAGCTTCCTCAAATGCTTCGAAACAAATTTTGTTGAAAATTCTTCTTTTAATATGAATACGTGATCAATATCGTTTTGGTGGCAAGTTTGCTCGTGCATGGCTGCACGTTGTCAACACCACCGATGTTTTGAAGAATTGGAATAAAAAGTTACTGGATAGCAAAACAACAGCTAAAGAAGGTATTTTTTCTACTGCGGTCGTTATTTTGTTAGTAAAAAGTAATTATTTGTGGAAAAATACTGAAATTAATAGAAAATACACAAATGTTGTTTGGTATAAAATTCAGTATCATTTAAGTATAGTTCAGTTGCAGGCGATATATTGATATACAAAAGAGCGAAAACCAGGGAGCTTAAAGGAAAAATAGCCATGTCAAATTTCGGTTTATTTGCTTAGCTTTAAGGTAACTAAAATAAGTTTTGTATTTTGTATTTTGAAATTTTTCTTTTTTTAGTCAGCAAAAATTGCGCGCTCTTTTACAAATTTCCACTAATTTCATCAATAAATTACAATCGGAACTAAGTCGTTGTTACACTGCAAATGTTGATAAACTTTCTTAGTTGACGAAACCATGTCACTGGTACTGCACAATGGAACGCTAAATATAACGACATCAAGTGCAAATTTCATCTATTGATTGAGGCATTATTTGGGCAACTGCTTATGAATATTTATGAAAAGATGTGAGAACATTAAGTATTTTGGTATGTAGTATTTTTAGTGACGTAGCTCCTGAGCAAGTTTGGTCCTGCAATGTTAATTTCAGATGATTAGCATTATGTTATATGTATACCTTTGATTAATGATTAAGGACCAACTGGCTGGTTATAACGAGACCCTATAGATATTCATTTTCTCTTGAAAATATCTGTTGTGATGATCATTTTTTGTCACCTTACATGTTTCATTAAAAGTGGGCATAATTATCGTGAATTTGGATCAGCCAGGCATGAAACAAATTCTCGAAACCATTAGCTACCATTTTCTAACGTTCTAAGTTCTACACATGAAAAGTTTTTTTTGTGCTCGAATACTTTTTAATAGTATATGTTTGCCATCTTGAAAAATTTAATTTTTTATTCTGTTTGCAATAGTAATCCATTCCAAAGAAACTCTTGCATGATATTTGATTTAAAATATGCTTTGTTTCTTAGAAAAGAACGAACACGAATGGTACATTTTACTGCTGTATTGCATTGTTATTGTGGATTACGTCATGATTTCTTGAATGATATCTTGGTTACTGTGGATCACATCATATTTATGTCGTGGATTTCTTAAATTTATTCTTTCGTAATGAAGTTGAGGATTACGTTAATAAACATGTGAAGACTGAAGACTACAATTCAGGTGCAATGTTTTATATTGTTAAAGTTATATAATCCTGGTGATCCACCTTAATTAGCAGGATTGTCAAAACATTGACTGAGTTAAAACAGTCAATTGTTTTCGTAACGTCTGTTAGTGCTTTAAAATTTTGATTATTTTGTTCGGATTTACTGTTTGAGTTCACAGCATCATTAAATTTTGCAGGAAGGGTGATTTTAACATGCTAACAACGACAGCGCAATTATGCCTGTTCCGCCTATTGTCTGATTTGTTTTAACAACGTACAAAATGTCTTCAATCTGTTTTTGTACATGTCTTATCAATATAGACTTAGAGTGACGTCATCATGTTGATCGCCACGATGTACCATCTTAAGCTTAAAGAAACTCGTGTGGGCATCTTTGAGTTCATACAAAACAAAGATTTTATAGCAAGTGAAGTCCAAAAAACATGGCTTGACGGTGCGAAAGCATTTCAAAATTTAAGCGATTTTTAAACGCTAGAATTGTTCTTTTAATCATGGGTAACCTGCATTATTACAAAAAATATTGTTGAATGCAAACTACTCTCTTAGTAAAGTCTCCTGCGTTTATGCAAATTGCAACGCAAAAGCTAAAAACAGCGTCAAAAATGGCAAATTTGCATTTTTGCCTTTTAAAATGAGAAAGTTGGTTTTTGTCAAACTTTTCCTATAGGTATGATGTATTATAGTAAATTGATTAAAACTTTAAAAAACATTGTTAAAATAGAAACAGTCTGTCATGTCAAGGTCACAAAAATATCAATATCCAGAAGAAATGTTAACTGGTATATAAACACATGATTGTCCCGGATCTACGTTGCGTTTCTTCAGATGTTCAATAAACGTTTGTCACTCTTTTGACTTTTTCCCTGGCAGTACACTAGATTTTCTTAATTTTCATTTATGGATTTATAAGTCACTTGGGACTAATAGAGAGGATTGTGTGATTAATAATTGCATGTTTCTAACTTGATTCTCTTAAAGAAAAAGAGTCAATACGAATAATGGTTGTGCATTTAAGAAAATCATGTAAGTGTTCTGCAAAAAATGGCATCATGACTTCCTGTGACTCTCAACATCATGATCAACAGTTTACTTCCTCATCCCAACTGTTTTGCCTATTTTTGTTAACTTTTTTTTCATTCTCATCAATAGAAAACAGTTCTAGCAACTTCTCTCTCATTTTTTTTAATTTGTATATAGAATAAATAGGTCATTTACGAGGATGGTCAATGTGTCTGAAATTCGTTTATAAGTTAGGTGTCAGAACAAAATCTCAAGAATTACACTGACGGGATTATTCATAACACTCTCAATTTAATAGTGCTTAATCAATAGAACATTTATAAATAAACATGATTTTTTTCCTGCAAACCATTGATGACGCTGATGTCCATAAACAAAGCAACACTTCTTGTATTTGATGCCTACAAAACGACGAACAGAAATAAAATAATCTGTACCATTTTCAAAACTCGGACTCTAAAGTTTGCAACGACCGTACAATATAGTATTTTCATATCAATTAAGGTTAGTATTTATTTAACCGTTTAGACTCACTGTGTGCATGCGACGATTTGGTAGCTAGGATGTTTAAGTTCAACTTCAGCCAATGATATGTTAGAATTGGAATAATTTTTAATGCCTTTTCATGTTGAGATTTAATGAAAGAAAGCAAAGCGAGAATGCATGAGCATTCGAATGATAAAATGAAGAGTAAAAACAGATCACTTCGTCTAAGTAAAGCCAAGCAAGTGCTTTTATCATCGTTAAGAAACAGTAAATGCTTAAAATTAATATGTGTATATAATTAAGGAAGTCTTGTGAAATTGTTTTTGCGAAAGCACGAAAGAAAGATGTGCACCAAAGTGGCAAAAGCTGTTTTAATTTATTCAAATTGAACATTAGAAAATTTACAAAGTAAAAAAAAATCTGTCGCCAATGTAATAAAATCATCATCAGTCAATATTTTGCTCAAAAGTTAGCGGGAAACTAAATTTCAGAGTGAAAACTGTCATAAAAAAGTAGTAAAATGAAGCAAACCCATGAGTATCTTTACATGGTGCTGGCTGACGTTTGTTGTGAAACCATATCCTTACTAAAACATCAGTCCACACAAACACAGAACACGTCATGACTGTATTAGCTAATTTGAATTGATTGAGATCTACAAACATGCAATAATCATAAAGTTTCAGCTGAATCAATACCTCAAAGAAAGTGAATACACTACAAGCGGAAAACCATATGTGTCATACCAAGTGTATTTATGTCATGGGAAGATGAAGTTTTGCCAAATCTGTAATCGCAGAAGAATGTGACTGCTCTCTTAGTCTAATTAAATAAAAATTAATGTAACTGATAAGAGAGCAGTTTTTCAAGAAAAAATTAATAAAGGAGGGAGGAATAACATTTAATGACTGTCGTAAAAGTAAAAGTGCTAACCAGACTCAAAACACCTATAGATATGAGATTTTCGTCAACAAAAAGATTTCGACTGATTAAAAAACAAGAAAAACGCAACTTTAGAAACATGAGTCAAGTATCATATGTATATGAGGATGCGTCGATTTACAGTAAATAAATACCCAGTTCTTAACATGGAAGGAGTTAACAATGTCAGACTTATAAACCTTCCTAAAAGAAAAGTAAATTTAAGTCGTGATTATTCAATAGGCAAACGATCAAACCTGTCAAGGAGCAGTATTGAAAGTTTATGAAAGAGTGTGACAAAAAAAACTGCATTTTGTAAATTGGAGACATTACATGCAAGTTGTGTCTACGATCAATAAAGCTTGCTCTTAAATATATTGTGTCAATAGACGATGTGATGAGCTAGCCCAACAACCTCAACTTCTCAAGCAAAATTGTTTGGTGGATATAAAGATGTTGGCAGCTTTGTAATCACTTCAAGAAAAACCTATGCAGCACATGATAGACCTTGCTGCGTTTTGTTCTTAGAAAAAAAAGACAAATCTGTGAAGTAGAAAAAAGATTTTTTCTCAATTTATTAATTCATCTGAAAAGAGGCGTAATCGATTTTGAAAAATATTAAGACCAAGAACACTATTTGAAAATGATGCGCCATCGTTCGTACAAATGTCATTTGTATTGGTAATTGTCAACAAGTTATTTGCGTCATTGCCATCTAGCATGCGGTTTTTTATAATTGAAATAACATTGAACTTAATAAGTGGCCTGTATTTGAGCAAGCATTTCATGTTCATTCAAAATTAAAGGCAATTTGCCCCTACTCCACTCCAGTGGTGGGTATACTTTTAATGTATTCTAAATTAACATTACTCTGGGCGTAGGACATTGATGTTGATGTCATACTTAGTTGCTTTTGGTAGATAAATCAGTTGTCTCATCCACATGTATACTTAGTGAACTGCAATCATTTTCAAAAATTTTATCCTCAACGTTCTGATCTTTTGATCTTTGCCTCTGGTCTTATTTCTTTAAATTGTTTTGTAAATAATCCTAATCTGAATCACTGGTAATGACACTGTATAATAATGGATGTGCAAAATGTTCCAAAGCTAACTATAAATTATTTGGCAATATATGTTTATTGATATATGATAAAAATAGGAGCAGCACACTCAAGGACACATTACATCACACGTATTTGGCTAGAATTTCTGCCTTCACAGTTAGTAGACTTATAACATTATGAAAGAAAAGACTCAAACGGTCGAACCAAGCAATTAATTTTTCACAAACTCTAAAATAATTAAATTTCCTCTACAGACGTTGATGAAGTCCATTGTCTGAGGCTTTTGCCAAGTCTAATACCGCAAAATGATATAGAATTTAGTCTATGGACCAACACAATCAATAAAAACAAACTTAGCAAAAGGATCAGCCAATTGAAACTGATGTTGAGATGACCAGACATATTAAATTGAGCTTGAAATGACCCGACATAACTAAGGTATCATACGTTTTAGGTTATTCAATTTATCATTTACCACTGATGATTTATCAGCTGCTTTTTTATCATACTCCGCATTTTCAAATCCAAGCTGCTTTTAAATTATATTTCTTTTTTATCCATGCAATAATTATAATTAATTCATAAATCAGTTGTCCATTAATTCGTACACTTAGTAAGTGATTGATCTGATTAAGAAAAACAATCAAATAATTTGAATATCTAATACATGCCAGTAGCCTCTCCCCCCCCGCACTTAGCTATATTATGCGAACGCAAACGCAAGCACCTTTCAAAGACTTAATCCAATCTGACAAAGCTTTAAAGAAGATCTCTATAATTCCCTCTATAAAAATTATCATTTGATTTGTCATTATAGATTATCTAATAAGATCATAATAATTTTGAAGATTTCTTTGTATGAATCAACTCTTCGTTTTAATCTGAATCTTCTTACGTGGAGCTTGTGATATAAGTTCACTCTTGACGCAAAACCATAGGTTAACTACGTCTAGCAATCTGGCATGAGTGAATTGGCTCTCGTTTGTTTCTTCGCAAAGGATGCCCTTCATATTTACAAATCCAGTTCTTGCATGACCGATAGAGAGACAACAGTTAATTTATCAAGTATTTCAAAATATATTCAAAGAAGAAATTAAAAGTTATTGTATACGAAAGTATTGAGGAAATTAAGATTAATCATGAGGAGACAAAGACGGGGAAGGATGAGCGTCAACTGGAACACATTTGGGCAAAATGTTCTCAAACCAGGAGTGGATCATGGGTAGGTCTAAGTAAAGAACAGAAGCTCCATTTTATTTTAAATACTTTTATTTACGCTGCTGGTTAGAACGTTCTAAACAATATTTAAGGCTAAAATACTCCCATTATGATCTTAAGCCATTTTTTGGTTATATTTAGTCATGCTTGTTGATTTTTTTTTGATTACTGCTCCACACAATTCGTCTCCACCTGCAATTCTTCACCAAATTATGGATGTTGTACTATGTATGCCAATATTACCTTTCCAATCAATTGCAATTGCAGAACCATAACCTGTATCGTGTAAGCAATCTTTTATTCTTTGTACTGCCTTCTTAACAGAGCTCTAAGTAGTGAAAATTAAGTGTGAAAATTATTTCATTACTTTTTGATACTCAAATGTCGTAAAATATCCCTGCATTGAATTGATATGCTTGTAGTTGCCTGATCATCCTTTCCCTATTCCATATTGGGACGAGGCGGGTGGCTGAATGGTTAATTGCGTGAGCTGTAAGCCAGACGACGCGGGTTCAATCCCGGCTCGTGGCACATCTGGTAATGTGTCTGAAAACCTAGCCCGGGTTGACCAAAGCCATGTGAGGGAAATTTGGTAGAGGAAACTATGTCCTCGGATGGACTGTATCTGCATCTGCAATGTTGCAGCCTTGTCACACTGTGTCACGCTGATATCCGCGTTGCAGTTGCGTGAAGGGTACGAATGATTGTAGTCTGGTCAGCTGCCTTCACTATAAGTGACCAGGATGTTCCACTTTGTGGAACCCTCAAACGTCGAAATCGACGGAGTCCATTATTATTATTATTAAAAAGTACTTGTCTTCCCAATGTCATTTTTCTTACTGCCTCTCTATAACCACCAGCTGTTGCTGCCCCATATTCATTAGCTTATCCACCACAGCCAACCGTACATGCCTCGCTCAGTCTACCTTTCAGTCTTCCTGGTTGGCCGCCTGGTGAATTGAAACAAGATAAATTATCTTAAAATGTGCTTGCATTGACTGAATAAACGAAAAAAAGAAAGTGTATAAAACTTTCATAGATGGTCTAAGAAATCGGGTAGACACAGGAAGTTAAAGTAAAAGGCAAAATGTGTAGTTGCAAGAAGAAAAAAGAGAGGTTGGAAAGAGTGACCTCAAAATGTAGAAACAAAAGAACAGAAGGGAAGATATATAAAATAGCTACATATATAAGTAAACTTGAAAGAGATATTGAAAGATAAAAAAAGAAAAATTCTCACTTTGGACTAGGAAAGGAAAAAAAAATACTTTCAAAATTTAATGAACATAGAAGACGAATAAGATGACGTGGAAGAAATTAAATTGGTATATATGCGCCAAATTGAGGTTTTGGCTGTGGCCGAGCAAGTAAAAAAAACAATGGAGAAAAACACGGTGTAAAGAAGCGGACCTACTAGGATAACTGCAGAGCTCTTGAAAGAGTTGGTTCAGTTTTAAGGAGAAAATATTTAACAGTGTTACTTACAAAATCATAAGAGGAAACAGTTATGATGATTTGTGCTATAAGTTATCTGATAAGGATTTATTTACATAAAAGAGACTCCTTCACAGGCCAAAAAAGGCGGGGTTAAAGTTGCTGGAGAAGATGGTGGACAATAAAATTAAGAAAGATTGTGAAGATAGAAAATGACCAGCATGATTTTTGACCAGAAAGAAGAATACTACATGCAATGTTTATTTTTGGACAAGTGCAAATGAATTGTTTAGAAGACAAGTCCAAATGAATTGGAAGAATTCTGAAAAAGTGGTAGTAAAAGCAACATATGAGAAGGTGTCAATAAAGAAACGAATGCTCTTCAGCAATGCAGAAGAATTTGAGATAAAGTTGCCCTTCATAAAAAGTAAGTACTTTGCACTTTTCTGTTCATCTTAGTTCTAGATACATTTATTGGTTTTATGGAAAAGCGATACCGTACGAGATATTGTTTGCGAATGATATAGTTTTGATTGGCATCGCAAAGGAGGAAGTAGAGGACACGAATGGCATAGAGGTAGTTCAAGAAGATGATTTTAATTACCCGTGCTTAGTTATGAAGCATGTGGGGGGATCATGGATAGCAGAGGAACAAAAGGAGCAAAACCGAAATATTATGGAACTGAAGATCAAGGGAAACAAAAAGCCTTTCTTTATGTAAATGCAGATAATAATTTATTTGACGTTAAATCTACGGTGAAAATATATTAATATTTGAGAATTCGGAAAAGAATGGCATTTTCAATCATAATACAAACCATTCACCTGTAGAACTTGCACACGCAAAGTGTCCATGTTTGTCCAATGCAACAGCTGAGACTGAATCAAATATAGCAAAGATGTGCTCTTTGGTATATTTTTCGGTCCGTAATTTCTCCTTAAAGACCTCACGCTCGGTCATTAAGGGCTTAATAATTAATGAGAAAATTAAAGTAATATATACCTGGTGCAAATTAGCCACTTTCCAACATAATTTTTTCTTCGATTGATTATGAAAAATATTGAAATTGCGTTTAATTGTATTCACCTAAGGCATAAAATTTCAAAGGCTCTTATGACATACTTTGAAAGCTAAATTAAGGAGGGAAAAATTGCAAATTTTTCAATAAGCAGTCTTTGTAGATTGTGATTGTCATTAAGTTGATGCGTGCTTCGCGAAAGCTCTCAGGGAATGAATCCGTCGCTCTTTAATTATAAATTTGGTTCATATTTTTCAATTATCAATTCAGAAATATTATATTACGGATGAACATATTTTTCATTGTTCATGCCAATGATACACAAAATGCATGTTATATTTTTTTAAAGCCTTGCATGTGTCTCATTGATATATTCCTATATATTTATAATATATTGATGTTTTGGTGATCTAGCTAACATTGAAAAAGAATTGATGACCATAATCAATTCAATGCAACTCAACTGTTTACTTACATTTTCATCCCAACTACTTAATTTTTATTTTACTTTTGTGGTACGGATTTATATACTTGCGTGATGAATAAAATATTTAGTTGAAATCATTTTTGGATTCTACAAGTGGAACGTTTGAACATCAAACAAGATCGTGTTCTTGATCTTAAACAAAAGTCAATGTCGTGACTAATTAATGGGAGATAACATAAATTAGTTACGTTTTACTAAGGTGGACTTTTATGGAATGCCGATATATTGATATTTAATTGAAGAACATAAAACTCGGCTTTCGCCTTTCATCCATTTTTGGCTTTCTATCTTTTTTTTTGAGATAATATGCAAATTAATATCATGCTTATATAGGTCATTTATATCTTGCGCGATGCATGTACACACTTCAGGACCAGCTCATGCAAGCCCTATTAGCGAGACATCTCACAACTGCTTACGATCTTGATTAGCCATGAATTTATTGTTAAAATTCACGTGTTCATATGATATAGCAGACTGATCCCGTTGCCAAAGTCAGCCTGCTATCATATGAAATATTTTCCACATAAATTCAGCTAGCCCGCTTTCCGAGATAGAATTATGATATTCATAACATGGGCACCAACGGACTTTTATTGTTTTCCTTTTTGCCTTGCCAAACGGAATTGAATTTGTCACATGAAAGCGAAGAGATATTTGGCTCGGTGAGGGCAAGGTCTAGCTAACTGGGTTCTTATGAACAGGCCCCTAGTTTGAAGTTCATTTCAACCAGCTGATTTTGTAATCGATTTATAAATTTTGAGGATTTTTCATTTTAAATTACTTCTATAGCCAATCTTCACATAATATTTGCCAATATATTGCACCAAAATATTTGCACATATAATAGTGCATTTAACTAATATGTATTTAACTGTGGGACGGGCGGGTGGCTGAATTGGGACGGGGCGGGTGGCTGAATGGTTAATTGCGTGAGTTGCAAGCCAGACGGCGCGGGTTCAATCCCGGCTCGTGGCACATCTGGCAATGTGTCTGTAAACCTAGCCCGGGTTGACCAAAGCCATGTGAGGGAAATTTGGTAGAGGAAACTATGTCCTCGGATGGACTGTATCTGCATCTGCAATGTTGCAGCCTTGTCACAAATGTGTCACGCTGATATCAGCGTTGTAGTTGCGTGAAAGGTACGAGTGATTGTAGTCTGGTCAGCTGCCTTCACTATAATTTAAGTAACCAGGATGTTCCACTTCGTGGAACCCTCATGGTTAGCACTATTTTCCACCCAGCAAACCGCCCTTTACTTTACACAATCGGAAATAAATTAAAGATGGCGGCTAATGGGAAAGAACCAAAAGCTAAAAGGAAACCATGCATGCACTGGTGCTAGGTCGTTTTGAGATGGCGAGTAATTTTATATTTTTATAATACAGTTTTTAATATCAATATATGAAAATATTTACAGATAAATGTTGCAGTATAAATTTTCATGCAACCACCTTAAGTTATAAACTTATAATCCAGGCTGGAAAATATGTCGTTTTTCGACGATTGTGTAAAATATTATATAAAATATTATATTGTGTAAAATATTAGATTGTGTAAAATATTATATTGTGTAAAATATTATATTTCAAAGTAAATAGTGCTAACCAACCCTCATATGTCGAAATCGACGGAGTCCATTATTTAACTGTGGCACAAAGGCGATTCGTTGACAATGGTTATACATTGTTGACAAGTTGTTCGTCGGCGATTCGTTGACAAGTTGTTCGTCGATGATAGAAATTTTATACATGACGTACACAAGAAGTACATTTTAGCATTTCTAAAACAAAATTGACAATCTTGCAATGTCATAACAAATAACTGTTTTTACAGCCGGCGTAAATCAAAGTACTTACATCGCAGAAGAAACGTTGTTAGCGTTCAGCTTTTCTTGAAACCATTGTGTTAAATAAACATTTCATTGCACTTCCAAACTCTACTTAAGGTCTGACTCAGTGCAGAAAAACAAGAAAAAAGGCTCGTGCTCGAGCAAAGAACATAGTTTTATATTGAGGCTCCGATTCTGTTCCGAAATCATTCGAATTTGATTTAGCCAATTCCTACACTAGATCTTGTATAAAAAAATTTCTGCAAAATTTTTTTATGAGTGATAACCTAGTAGCTTGAACTTTTCAAGGTTTACATAGCATTTTAAAAAGATGCCATTCAAAAGAGCTGTTTCGAAAAGACCGACTTGATTTGTTTACTGTTTACAGTGTTGTCAAACATCCTAACAGTTTCAGCGGCGAATCTTAACACCGGTTTCACAACCATAGCAACTGTTGTTAAGGTCGAATTCGGAGGACAAGCAAACGCCACTGCCATGAAGTTATTAACGCACTGTTTCCGCAGATAAGAACCTTCGTATTCTTAAAAAATATGACTTTACATTCAAATATTATATTTTCTATCTTGGACAAGCACTTTTCATTTTTGAAATGAGGGGAAGTTGTAAGCAAGGCCTCCTTGCCTGATTACTTGGAAAATTTCGACAGCACACCAAGTCACCAAATGTAGGTATGTGCAAAACATTGAAATTCATTTCCTGATATGATCCTTAAAGGACGATTTGATCCTTAAAGGACGATCCTTAAAGGACGATTCATTTCCTGATATGATCCTTAAAGGACGAAGAGCCAGCTTAACATACATTCTTCGTGGAATTAACTTGCGTCTAAATAGAAGGCAACGTGATTCACGAACAACTAAATGCTATTTTTTTCTGTGGTGAAGATAAATTTATTGTTTTTTTGTGTTAGAATTATTTATTGAACAATTGAATTTAGTACGACTAGTTAATACTAATGTGCAATTATTCTTAAACAAAGTTTTAACATGGCAAGTTTTTTAAGAAGTTCGATAAATTTCGTGGAAATTTTAAGATTTTCTCTGCAAATAAGACAATCCTTTTTTTATTTCAAATGCTTTTGATAAATTTTGAGTTTATCGTGGTTACGAAGTGATGGTATAAGAATGCTACAGACTACAAACTGAAAATATATCATGAAATGCATTGGCTCCTGGAAAATTGCCTTTCTTCTATTCAGGCGTGCTGTTGATTTCTTTTTGGCTTTATTCTTGCACCACACAATTCTTCTTCCCCTGCAATTGTTGACCAAATTATGGATGTTGTACTATGAATGCTAATATTACCATATCGATCGATTGCAATGGCAGAACCAAAACCACTCTTTGGTAAGCGCTCCTTCATTTTTTCCACTGCGTTCTTAACAGAGTTCTGTATAGTACAAAATGAGTTTCAAGATTATTTCATTCTTTTCGGACATGCAGGCATCGTAAAATATCCCTGCATTGAGTTTGAATTTATATAGCTTGTGCTTACCTGAGCATCTTGTCCCGACTCCATGTTGAACACTACTTGTCTTGCTAATGTCATTTTTCTTACTGCCTCTCCATATCCACCAGCCGTTGCTGCGCCATATTCATTAGCGTATCCACCACAACCAACCGTACAGGCTTCGCTAAGTCTACCTTTCAGTCTTCCTGGTAGGCCACCTGATGAATTGAAACAAAATTAGCATAAAAGCTGCTTGCATTGTCTTACGCGAAATATTTTTATTTTTGTGTCTGTGAATTAGCGATACAGGAAGAAAAAGTGGAAAGAGCAAACTGGAAATGAGATGTTAGGTTCAATGTGGGAAGTGTTGCATGAATCTGCAGTAGTAGTATGTGCAAATCAAAATAAAACTGTTTTTGGAAATAAGCGATGTGGTAATGGATGAGGATCAGACTGCGATAAAGGAAATAGAGAAAGCGTACAAAGGTTTGAGCGATGGTCTAGGTGTACAGGAAGTGGAAGAAAGAGGCAAAACAAGTTGTGGCAAGAGCCAAAGAAGGAACCTGAAAATTGTGATATGAAATCCTGGAAACGGAAGAATGGGAGAATAAGATATAGAAAATAGCTATACATAGAAATAAACTGAAACACGTGTAACACATGTGACGGGATGAAAGAGAGAATTTTTAAGGAGGAATTGAAGGATGTAGTTAAGAGTTTAAAAATTGTCATAAAGTAACTGGACCCACTTGAATCGCTACGGAACAATTTGAGGGACAAGATATTGAAGGAATTAAATGGCTACAATGTTGCTTAAAAAATCATGGAACTGATTTTGGGGGCATGGACTATGAGATATCTAAACAGAATTCTTATAGATAAAGTAGACCCGTTCCAAATCTAAAATTTCAGAGAAATAAAATTGATTCAGGCGCTAGCAAACGTGATGGAATAAAAGGCTACAAAATCTTGTGTTTTCTACACTCTAAAGCAATGTATGAGAGGTGTCTAGAAACAAAGCCCTTTGGTGATTCGGACGGTTTGAGATAAAGTGAATGTCCATCAATTTTCCGAACTAGGCACTTTCTGGTTGTTTTTTTACTGATAATATAGCCTTGATTGGAACAAAGTCTGAAAATGCATACTGAAAAGTTGGAAATTCTAGATGAAGGGAGCTACTTCAAGTTGAGTACTTTAAATACCTGGACTTAGTCAAAGAAGCTGAGGGAGGATCATGGAAAGCAGAAAATGAAGGGGGGACATGGAGAGAAATTAAAACAATTATTTGTGATGAAAACCTTCCATTAAACCAAAGTGTAAAATTTACAGAACAGTTAACACGAGGGGCTGTTGCATGGGGTTGAATACAGGTAAATTAGGGAAAGAAAGGACAATTTGATGGAAAGAACTGAGATGCGAATGCATTGATGATTGTTGGAGTATCATCGAAAGACAAATAAAAAATAACAACATTATAAGAAGATTTTGTCTGCTAACCATTATTAAAAAGAGAAAAGAAGCAAGGTTAAGATGTTATAGACATGAAATAAGAAGACCCATGGAGAAATCATTGCGGAATGTCATGGAACTAAAGATAATGGGGAAACAAGAGGATGAGGCAGATCAAGGAAAAGATGGGTAGATTGTGACTTAGAACATTTAAATGAAAAAAGATTAACATTACAAGGAAATCATGAAAGAATGGAATTTAAGCAGGCATTCTTAGGACTTTCGGAGATTAGAGCTGTGTAGAAGAAAAAGAAGGAGAATTTCTGAAATTGACCAATAGATTACATTTTCCCGATGACTACTTTGTAATAGATACACAAAGTTTTAGATCTGATGCAGAGGGCGGATCCAGTGTGTTGTCAAACTTGCCTTGGCAACAGTCACACTTGGCGTTACATATTAAGCTGTATGCTACTATCACTCAGCTCAAAGCTGCAGTAATTATATTTCTGGCATTTTAAATATATTTTGATATACATCCCCAGAATGACTTAAACAAAGAAAAAATTTAATACGACTGTAAGTACATGTAAATAATATATTTTTTGTGTTAGCTGTAGGGAAGAACCGCATAGGTTAATTAGTTCATGAGGTTTGCGCGAGTGTATACCGAACATCTTTTTAGGTTTCGGAAGGAGCTCGTAGATCTGCACACACGATTTTTGGGCAACAGTCAGCAGCCTTTTTGTTGCTAAATTTAGCATGGTGGGAACAGGCCAGTGCTGCCAGTGAATCAAAAGTCGCTATTTTTGTCAGATGACAATAGTTTGGCAACAGTGAGCAAGAGTTTCCCCTGAATTATTGCGAAATCTGAATCTATACGCAAAAAAAACTTCATAAGCTGTACGATTAATGTAAAGAAAATGTAATTTTTCGGCTTATGCGTCGATAAACGTCTTTTACAAGTAGCATAGGGGCATATGGCCACAGTTTTGGAGAAAATCGAAGAGATATTTTGCCACGAAGCAAAATCAAGTGAAATAGTTGAAGCGTTAAAATTGCTTCAAGAGCAATGTACGAATCATTTTCACCGAGAATACCTGATTCGTGACTTTTCGAAACTGCAACTTTCAAATTGTGAAGTCAAAAGATCAAATTTAAAGATTCCTGTTAGGCATGTCGATTTTTATTTGTATTTTCAAATAAACTATTCGACTCAGAAAGAAATTGACATGAAATAATGTTTCAAATACAGCAGTTGCAAAGTCTCCTGCATTATATGTGAAATCAAGTCCTAAGCAGCAGCAACAGCAAACTAATTTGGATTTTTTGCTCTCCAAGAAAAGAAGTAGCACTTGTGGTACGGAAAAATCATCAAATTCGGTAACACCGCACGATCAGACAGAGTATCCAGTAAATATCAACATTAAAGTGGAAGATCTGTCTTCGGGAAACGCAACAGCTAACCAACCTGAGTCCACAAACAACAGTGAAAAGAGGAATGTTCATTCTAATGATACATATAACTTTGTCAACCGTGGCAATAAACTTTCTGATGCTGATAAATATGATCTTTTGTGTAATTTTTGGAAACTGGGTGAAACGTACGACTTTCCTTTTGTCTATGTTAATGGATTCATAAAATATCATAAAATTTTCGTTCAGTAATCGTTTGGATTTCATTGTCAGAATACTATCTGATTCTGTCTGAGGATGACTTTGAAATAAAGTCGAAAATTTACAGTTTACTTCTCGTCTTGTTTTGATTCATATTTTGCAATCTCAAGTTGTCTTGCTTCTTTGGAATTTGTTTTATATTATACTTCTTTAAATTATCGGCTGGTCATTGTTTTTCATTACATAGAAGTTTGTTTAGGGGTCTCTAGGGGGTCTATGCCTGACAACTTGGTAGAAAGTTTTAAAGACAATATCCTTTTTGGAATAGCATTATTTAAAATATATTTTATGTTCCTAGACATGCTAATGAGCCATATATTTGACATGATAATGAGCCTAAATATTTGGCAAAACATTCAAGTATTGTTCGCTTAAATTTTTTTTGAAAAAAACATAGGCAAAATGTGTTGTTTTTACGCAAAAACGATGCCCACAAAATATTGATCAAAAATGCTGAAAATGGCATTTCCAAGGCTCTGAAATTCAAACTTTCTCAGGGGAGAATGCCTCAGACCCCCCAGCGCCTCCGACGTTTTATGACTGATGTTTGAAAAATCCTAGATCCGCCTCTAAGATGAACGGTTAAAATCGTTACCACTTTTAAATGTACATCGTGAAAGAAAAGTTAACATTGACTTAATTGTTCATAAATTTGCACTTAAAGATCCACGAAGAATGCTGTTGTTGGATATATTCAATGAAGATCAAGAAAAATCAAAATAAGCTATGCCTTAAACATAATTGCCTCTTTTTGATAGTATTTTTTACTTAAAGGTAAAGCCAATTTATTTGAAGTAGTAACGTGCATCAGTCGTTTTTAAAATCATGCTTTTGGCCAATAGGATTGCTTCATATGTCAATGTGATTATATGTAATACTTTATTAGGCGATGAATAACATACCACTTTTTTGAAATCGTAGAATAGTAGTTTCAATCATAATACAAACCATTCACCTGTAGAACTGGCACATGCAAAATGTCCATGTTTGTCCATTGCAACAGCCGAGACTGAATCCCACACACCTAAGTGTTTCTTGAGAAAGTCTGGTAATTCTTCATACTTAAGTTTGAAGGCTGCTGTTTCAGGATGCTTCAGCTCATCATTTGTGAAGGTTGGATGGTCAAGTGTTTTAGCAACTTTCTCAACTCCAGCTCCTGCTATTGCGGTATGAATGGTTTTCTCCATTATTTTTCGAGCAAGTTGGACAGGATTTTTTAAACAATCAGCTGCCATAACTGCACCTGTTAAAATTTAAAAAATTAAAGTCAATGTAAAATTTTGATATGATCAATCAACTGTGGAAAACAATTCACTTGAGGAATAAAAAACAGATTACATTGCGCATGTGTGTGTAACATAAAACTAATAATTACCTGTGTTCAATGTAGTTCCATCCATTATCATTGCATCACATTCAATCTCCTCGTCATTATTTAACAATGATCCAAAACCACAATTAAAATAGTTTAAATCTTCAAGATAGCTTATAGTTTTCTCAACAGCATCCACGGCGGTGCCACCCTGCAGGTTGAAAGAAAAACTTGCATTTGATGTTTGCTTAAAAATATATATAATCAACGCATCTCTGCCTGTCGCATATTCTGCAAAAGCAATGCATTGGAAACGGAAATTGACAATGGTTGTTTTATGTTGGCTTATTTAACAAGTTTTAATTTACAAAACCCATGGCCAGATTAACCACGTGTCAGATGCGGCATATGCCACAGGCCTCATGCTTATGAAGGCCTGGCGCTTCGCTGTACTACGCCTTTACAAAAGCATACCCATTTTCTCCTGGGTAACGTCTAATTTAGGGTTTTGCGTCTTCGGACGCCTCCTATATTAAAGGTCCTTGCGAATATGGAGACCTGACGCATTAAGGGCCGCTAGGCTTGCCAGTTGACCAAGGAAAATATTCATAATCTCATGCTTGTAATATGATACCACTGAGCTGATGCGCTGAGTTCTTATTTAATGCTGTTCAAAGTAACTTTTAAGAGTCACACTGTCACTGTTCGTCGACAAAGAGCTTTTGAAAACTGCATTTGAATGAACATTAAATATCGCCAAACAAGATCTGCCGTACAAGATCTGAATTCATCGGATGCAATATACGAGTCCCTTGTAATTTTTATTAGAAAAATACGCACCAAGTTCGATGAATTCGAAAGAAAAGGAAAACTGCTGAGTAAAAGCTATCATTATAAAGACGAATTCCGACGAGTACGTTAACGTTATCGCCGTTACGATGATCCAGAAGCAGAATCTGAAAAAGGCTGCAAACTCCATTTGACAGAGTTCGTACGGGAACATTTTTGGTAATCGTAGACAGCATCGCAAACGAATTGGAGAAACGAATAGGTGCATATTCAGTAATTGCTGTCAAATTTGGTTTCTTACGAACGCTCAACGACTTGCCTGACGAGCAGTTAACCAATTGTGCGTTAATCTGCAAAATGCATACCCTGACGATCTGGAAGTCAGCATGGTAGACGAGCTATTGAAATTTTCAAGTTTTTGAACACTGACTTTGTTAAAGAATCATTTCAAAAACTGATTCTCAAATGATCCCTGCCATTTCTTTGCTCTGATGAATTTGACAGTAAAGAAATTGAGTCAGTGTCTATGATCGGACAGAATGACGATGATGGCTTTCAGTTCGTGAAATCAATGGAATTGCGATCCTACCGTCTAATTGTTGCCAACAATCTGGAGGCAGTATTTTCTAATCTTGTGATCGCATTTAGGACTTATCTACGCTTGATGATCTTGAACTGTTCGGGAGAAAGGTCATTCTCAAAACTAAAGCTTCTTAAAAGCGAAATTAGAGCTAGCATCGTCAGGAGCGATTGAACAACCTCGCACTCGTCAGCATGGAGTCCACACATGCGAAAACTTTCCATTTCATCACTAATAAACGATTTTGCAATGAAGAAGTCACGTAGGCATAACGTTTACCGGTTATTTTTGGATTAAATCCGGCATCAAATATAGACTAAATTTTAGACGCAAATCTCCAATACAGAGCCAATGCAAGTTTGACCTTTACAGTATGAGTAAGACACTTTTTATCTATTTTAAGCACTTATAATGATAAATGTTTACATTTTGGTATGTTTCTCGGATATGGAATGTATATTTTTATACCAACATTGAGATTTTTCACCAAATATACTAAATTTAGCTGCAAATGCATTTGGGTTTCTGAAGATATAATAAAAAAGTTAGTTAATAATTTTGTATGAAAAAATGTTATATGCAGTGCGGTGTTTGAAATTAAATGAAGATATGATCTTCGCACATTTGCTGGACAATTTAAGCAATTGTCTCATGAACCTGAAAAATTCAGGTAACTCAACGGGATTCGAACCCATGACCTCTGCGATGCCGGTGCAGTGCTCTAACCAACTGAGCTATGAAGTCACACAGTGGAGAGCGGTCAACCGCACTGCATATAACATTCTTGCATATGACATTCCTTTCACGGGAAAACACGAGCCCAACAAATTGACCGCTCTCTATTGCGTGACTTCATAGCTCAGTTGGCTAGAGCACTGCACCGGCATCGCATAGGTTCGAGTCCCGTTGAGTCAACTGAATTTTTCAGGTTCATGAGACAATTACTTAAACTGTCCAGCAAAAGTGCGAAGATCATACCTTCATTTACTTAATAATTTTCTATCTCTGAACTAAAAGTACTTTATAACGTGTGGGAAGGTTGGGGAGCCTCACGCTGAAAATGTGCCACAGGCCTCACGCATTATTAATCCGGCCCTGCAAAAACCCCTTCAAAGTTGTCTTCATTAGTTTAATTTAAGTGCTCTTTGTCACGAGTTTAAAAGGCTCTAAAAAGAACAGCTTGTTGTGTATTACCTGAAACTTTAAAAGAGAAATTTGTACACACCTTACTGAGAACATGAAATCCACTTCGACAAGCTTCAGTAAGTGCATCAGTCAGCATTTCCAAACTCTTATTACCCACAACAACATAATACGATGGGCTAATTTGCACAGCTATTCTCCCTGCAATATTTTTTTGAGATTCATCTTAATAGAAACCATTCAATTTACGATCACTGTTAGTCATTCTTGTTTAATAAAGCTACGTGAAAATGAACAATTTACCTGAAAATTCAGCCATTCTTTTCTACAAAGAACCTGTGAAATACAATAAAAATGACTCTACATAATAGTAAATTTGTCAGAAAAATAGTCAACTTCGTGTTAATCAATGAAATTGTCTTTAGGTAAATTATATATGCTTGAAAAATTGTCTGATCTCGCATAAGTCCAAGCTCATTAGCATTCAAGATTATCCACGAAGTACGAATTATGCAATAGTTCTGAGAACGTTAGCGAGTTTTTAGTTGTGTAAATTACTCAATCAGTGAAAATTTTATGACTCAGTGATGATTTAAACTTGACAACGCCAATTCAATGGGGTCATGTACGATTGAAAGAAAACAAAAATTAACCAGTTCCTGGAACATACACTGTATGCAAGAATTAAACAAGCTGTGAAAAAATATATAATTAATATCTTTTTACTGCATGGGAAGTCGTGTACTTCATTAACGAGTAATCCAAATTCAAACTTTATTAATACAATTGGCTGCTACACACACGTGAAGAAGAACGTGTTTTTTATTGCTGCCACGCATGAGCGTAGCAGCACACTATTCTTGACATGACTCGACCCATCCCCCCCCCTACCTATATACTGGTGAAATCTTGATTTGCGTCTGTCTGTCTGTTAACAATTCCGGGGGGGGATTTACGGAATGAAGGCGAGCGTACAATCACAACATTATAAAACCTTTCGGAACTTCTGTAAGTTTCTGTTTGATTTTAAACTTAAGGAATTCGAATAGATATGAGGCATAAACAACGTAATACAGTAGATAGTAAAATTGAGTGATCACTGGCATCAATTATACATATCTCGTTTAGCGAAAAACACATGAAATGGGTTCACCCTGCCGTATTGCTTTATTAAGTCAGTTCGATCGATTGATATTGCTTATCTTGCACTCTCTATGGTCACAGTGCTCCAGTGAGGGAAATGTTATGTAAACGTGTATTTAATTTCTTTCGAGCTTTTGTGATTACATAAAAATCGGCGTGGATTTAACAGAACGTCCAAAATCACAAAGAATTTATACGCATTGTGCGAGTTTAACCAAGAATACAATTAAACGTTTGCTCTTTGCGATGACTCCGCGTTCAAAGATTAAACATAATTTAATCGCAGTCGCACAGAATCATGTGCAATAAGATCCTATCAAAATGTTATAAAGAAAATAGTTGAAACAAAACTACAGTTGTAGAATATTGCCTGTTTCTAAACATGTAAACACGCGTTCGATTGATCGGTTGAGTGAACAAAGTATCATACTCTTCATGAAGCATCATAAAGACATATTTCTGGAGATATAAACATCTTATCTAAACATTGTTTTCATTTGAAATAGTAATGAATTTATGGTTAGTGTATCATCAGTTTTGAATTATACATGTAATATTGCCAACTGTTACATTCATTGTCCGTATTGACAGGAGAACAAGGCAACGTCAACTTTCAAGGTAAAAGAGACAGACCTAGTTGTAGCACTTTGGAAAATCAATCCGATGAACATACCGGAACTGACAACCAAAGAAGCAATAATGCCACTCTGAGAAACCAAAGATCTGCAGAAAAAGACAATTTGAAAAAGTAGGGGTCTACCGTTGGCGTAGTTGTAAGCTACAAGTCACAGATTCGGTGTTTAAGGGAGATGGATGATGTTTTACCTACAGAGGATGCTGATCAGTATACTCCACTTACTTATTTTAAACGTTTTAGGGGCTGATTTAGTCTTACTATATATTAAGCATTTTCAACTCTGGGCTGAACTGAGGCCCGTTAAGTGGTTTAAAACTTATTGTGTTTACATGGAATATCTCATCTCCAAGCCGAACAGAAATTAACGGGAATATAATCTAATAAACACGCGAAATTCAGAACAAAAAAATAATGTCTTAGCGACAACAATCAGACAAGATACGCTTTAATAACTCAGCTCTGCGTTAAATTTTAACAATCATTTGGCGCAATTTTCGTCCCAGTGCTGAGTTCATTGCTGGTATTTATAGATGTGCTTTAATTCATGCTTCGCTTTTTTCCGGTACACGTTGGTTGCTGAAGGATGGGTAAGAGCTATCTTGCATATTTTCCTTATAGAATATGAATAAATGTAAATATATGTATATATATATACATACGGCTTTGTGAGAAAAAGGTGAAAAAAAAATACAAAGGTCATGTAATTGTGAAAGAAATTTAGCAACAGCAAAACAAAGCAATAATATCAGTAAATTATATTCGATAACTGACATTATTTTTAATCCACAACAACTATAGAACAGCGAAAATGTGCGTTTTTCTTCAAGAATTTTGACACCAATTGTAAATTAACACCCAAGCACTTGTTTAAAATGCTTTTATTTGAAAGCTATATTTACGCTTTGTATGTTCAAATTCATACCTTTAAGTAAGCACCATGAAAGTTACCATCAACGACAATGTTTTCCTAAACGCAGTTAGACTAAAAATGAAAATTTAGTTTACGGTGCAGAATATACATAACTCCTTTATGAATTTATAATAGTGAGTGAGACAATGAAAATAATAGCTACATGAAAAATTCATGCAAATTCCAACATATTCATTTTTACATTGGTTGTAAAAATTAATAAAATTGTTTGCAATTATATTCACCACAGGCTTTTCAATTATTCTTTCGTCTGAAGGGTTTGTCATCTTTCGAAATCTTGAGTACAAATAAAACTTATTCAACTTACCAAACAGGAAACACAAAAAAACTCCCCTTGGAATGCATCTTAAAGTTCATATTCATAGTTTTGATAATTATGATCCTTTTATCAGTGAGCTAGGAAACATGATGTAAGTGTCAAGTATAAGTATCAATGATGTTAATTTTAGTGGTTGTTGTGGTCTTACATTGCAACTGGACTGCTTTATTTCAGAATTTGCAATTTACTTGTTTCTTTTGTATGTTTTCTCAATCGAAAACTCTATTGTAATTATTTTCTAGATTGTACCAGAAGAATGCTTGTAAATCAAACAAAATTGTTCTCATAGTCTCTAACTTAGTGCTATAAAGTAGGCATTTACAATCTTCAGAGCTATTTCAGTAATTACCGTTTAACGCCAGTCAGTTAAGTTCACTGAAAAGTAAACCTTCACAAAGATTTATGTACATTTCGACGTATTTGTTTATAGTTACTATTACATAGCAATAAGCAACATTAAACTGCCTCTAGAATTTAATAGTAAACTTAGGAATGATCAATATGCGATTAGCTTTCGACCTGATTGTCTGTTTGTAGCTAATGCCATTTTCTTGATATATAAGTTCATATATTTTATGTGAAATTCTCGTGTGCCGAAGCATGCAAAACACAAAAAAGTTTGCATCTTAAAATGCGTCTTAAAATTATTCTTTTCATCAATTCAGAAATATTGTGTTAAGGATTAAAAATTTTTAAATTGTTCGTACTAACCATGCAGAAATTGCATGTTAAGTTTTTTGAACGCCTTGCATGTCTCATTCATATACCTATAATATAGATTTCGTGGCAATGTAGCTAACATTGAAAAGAAACAGATAAATATAATCTACATTGCAGCTCAACTGAAATTCACTTACAATTTGCTCCAGATTACTTAATTTCTGGTTAACTTGTGTGCAATGATCTTGTTTACGTGATAAAAAAATGTGTTTATGATCTCAAACAAAACTCAATGTCGTGATAAATTAGTGGGAGATAACATATATTAGTCAAGTTTTACTGAGTTGGAATTTATGGAATGGCGGTGTATTATAATCTACTGCGCAATTTTCTTTAATTAAAGATCTTAATGCTCGGCTTTCAACTTTCATCTATTTTGGGTTTTATCTTCATTTTGTTTGAGACAATTATGCAAATTACAATAATTTGTTAGATAATAACAAGCTAAAACAATACATATTCCATAAAACAATACAAGCTATACATTTCTAGGTTTTGCGTCGTCTTGAATGAGAGAAAATGGCGCAGTTAGTGATTAAGTAATGCGTTTTGACAAATCCTCGCATGTTTTCAAATAGAAAGGGGAAAATGAATCAGGTTACCAATTACGCCAACTGAAATTTTAGCATTCTTGAATTGTTCTCGCGCAATGGTTTCAGAATAGAAAATTTGTATATGTCGTTTGTAACGTAACAGGCTATTTTGGAAGATAGACAGCCTGCGCCTAATGCTTTTAAAAAAAGTAGCTTTATTGATGCGTATTATTTTTGTTGGTGATGTGCGTGATGTTCTTCCTTCTTACAACTTTAGGGTGGACTTGATTATTCTTATAATTGATTAAGAATTTCAAATCAGGTAGAGCTTTTTCATAACGTCGTTGTGGTATTTGATAGCGTATGCATAGTTTGTGTAAATCAGAGTCTGTGTTTCCGAGTTTAGACCAAAAACCATGACCAGCCGACAATTTATTGCTTACTTCCGTTTAGTTATTTCATGCGTTGTAAATATATATGTGTATGTATGGTTTTAAATATCATTCTGTCTGAGGATGACTTTGAAATAAAGTCGAAAATTTGCAGTTCACGTCTCGTCTTGTTTTGATGCATATTTTAGAATCTCAAGATGTCTTGCTTTTTCGGAATTGGCTTTATATATTTTTTTAAAATTGTCGTCTGGTCATGGTATTTTTTACAATTCAAAATACTTTATAAACGATCATATTAGTAAGATTTTACCTTCAAAATATTCTTTTGAATTTTTTAACCAGCAGATTTAATGTAAATTTTAGATTCAAAATGAGGTGCTATAATGTGTTCTGACTTACCCTAGATCCGCCAGTGCTCCTATTTACCAGCCCCAGAAATGGTAGTATAACTATGTGTATCAAATTAAAATAGAAAAGATTGTGTTTACACATTTTCAATAAAACTCATAATTTTCAAACAGTTCTTTATAGTCTGAATGTGTTGCTACAATGAGTTTATGAATTTCATGCATGTAGATGCAATTTTCAAGCAACATTAGCACAAAAACGATTTACTTTTGCTATTTAATGGCCCACGATTGCGGAGATCAATAAAAAAACTGAATATGGCAAAATGAATATAACAATACGATGCTTATTAAAAACAAATCCAACTTCATTCTATAGCAATGAAAGAACACACATGAACTCGTCAAATGGTCTCAAGCAGTCCCTCAACGACAAACTAAACAGCACTTTCGTCCTTTCGAGATCGTAAAAGTCCATAGTTATATTCCCATTTCTAGACATTTTTAAAATTGCTTTCTAAAACATTATAAAACCTCCATTAAAATCGAAACATTCAGATTGATAAAAACATTTCGAAGCTCTTATTTAGCCCGCATAATGTTCAGCAAGCGACAAGTTGTGTCAAAGTGAATTAATTCACCAAACTTTGTGAAATTACCACTCGAGAGTGTAAAGAGTAGAGAAATATATTTATTGCGTGCGAGAAATATAAGAGAAATTGTTTTGAGTCATACGCCCCGAAGCGAATACAGACAGACATAATTTTAAAACTATGTGATAGATAGTTTCCTTGGTAATATGTGCAAATCAGTTGCAGAAAAAAGACTTCTTGTGTAGTGTCGCTTTAACGCAATTAGTTTTCGTGAGCAAAAGTGAATGGCCACAAATCCAGCATCTTCATCATCTCGTAAATAGTTTAACATTACCAAAGTAAAGAGAGCATGTCTATTAAAAAAAATTGTCATATGCATGCTACACACGAGGAATTAACTCTTCGTTTTAAGTAAACCTTCACAAAGATTTATGTAGATTTCGATGTATTTGTTTATAGTTACTCTTATATAGCAATAAGCAAAATCAAACTGCCTCTAGAATTTAATAGTAAATTTAGGAATGATCAATATGCGATTAGCTTTCGGCCTCATTGTCTATTTGTAGCTAATGCCATTTTCTTGATATATAAAATCATATACTTAAGGTGAATATCTCGTGTGCGGAAGCAAGCAAAACACAAAAAAGTGTGCATCTTAAAATGCATCTTAAGATTATTCTTTTCATCAATTCAGAAATATTATGTTAAGGATGAACATTTTTTAAATTGTTCATACTAATCGTGCAGAAAATGTATGTTAAATTTTCTGAACGCTTTGCATGTCTCATTCATATACCTATAATATAGATGTCGTGGCAATGTAGCTAACATTGAAAAGAAACGGATAATTTCAATCTACATTGCAGCTTAACTGAAATTCACCCATATTTTGCTCCAGATTACTTAACTTCCAATTAAATTATGTGCAATGGTCTTGTATACGTGACAAAAAAATGTGTGTATGATCTCAAACAAAACTCAATGTCGTGATAAATTAGTGGGAGATGATCGTGACTAAAACGCCACAAGAGTACATACTAGTAGACACGAGTACATACAAGTACATACGACAGACATACACAACCCAGTCTCTTCCTTAAATTAACTCTATGCGCTAATTGTGAAAATACTCTATAAGTCAATTTGAGAAACGTCCATTCAAACAACAGGCCTGGTGACTTGAGTGGTTCCTTTGCCAGTTGCCGAAATTAAAAAACCAAAAAACTTAGCGAGCGCCATTTTGTTTTGTTATAGGAGCGAAGATATTCTACATTACCCTGTATGGCTGTATCAGTATTTTGTATGAAATATTAAACACATCGGGGTTTCACCTCTTATTTATGCAAACACATGTCTCATAAACGCAGTAGGCCGAGTAAACCAACGATTGATGAGCAGCTGCTGTCTGCAATAAGCAATATTAATGCTATTACAAATCAAGGTGTTCGTGGTATAAAACTATTAAGAAGAAAAATGCCAGTAGAGATATAGTTCTTCAAAGAAGCGAAGGTGGCGAACGGATTATTCATAAGCCAAGCAAAGCACTTCGTGAAATATAAATACACAAAGAGGTGTGTGCTGTAGAAACCAGGCTGGAAAGTATGTCGTTTTTCAACGAGATCTCCGGTGCGCACTATGAAATAACTGGTGTGCTGGTGTGCAAAATAAATTTTATGGTGCACTGGTGCGCATATGACAATCAAAGCATAATATTATTAAATTAATATACGAAGTATCGCTAATCTCGTTGTACACAGGCTGTTTTCAGTGTTTTGTTGCGTCAAACATGTTGTACGTCGCAAAATCTTTGAAAGGAAAAATAGTAATTTAAGGAATATTGATGATACAGTGTGTGATATTGCAAGAGACTGAATCTTGCTTTGTAAGCCTTTGTTGCTATTAAAATATTGGAAGTTACTCTTTATAAAAATGTCATTTCTCAACGCATAACTTCCGTTTGAATTGGATGTGAATATCTCAAATTTCGCCCACGGCTGCACAGAACTGTCAATTAAATTATCGTTCGCGGACCGTGGTTGGCGCATACTTTGAAAAATCCTCTTTTTTCCTCAAAATATAGCAAAGCAAATGCATCAGGCGTCAGCATGCGTCCCCATGTTGAGTTCGTGTTATTCGTCATGAATAACATGAATGAACTTAAATGAACGAACTGATTTAAGTGATTTTATTATTTCACAGAGCAGTATTTATAGTATTCATTATAAGATCCACGCGCTATGAAATATGAATGCGTTGTTAGAATGTGGTGTTAGGCTAGTTTCAAACGACAAACTTTACAAGTGCCGAATGCATTAAAAACAAAAGATAATGATGAATTTGTCTCATTTTTCATTGCCTGAAATGCGTTCGGCGCATGTAAAGTTCGACGTTTTGAAACAAGCCTTAGATTAGGATTATTTCGCCTAAAAAATAAAAAGTATATGCGTATAGATGTTTAAAACTTAATGTGAAATTATTTTTCAAACAATTTTACGTTCAATTTTAAACATTTTTGGGAAAACTTTTAGTCATGCATTGTTGCATGACCTGCATGACCGCTGGCGTCGCCACTGGCTACAATTTCATAAAGTCGGTGTCCCCACTGTAGAAAGTAGTATTAAGTTACTGTTAGACTTACTTTATTGATGGGTTTATTTTGATATGATAAGCACATGGTTGGCACTTAGCACATTTGGACTTGGGATTAGGTTGTCTAACGGACAACTTGTAATCACGTTATCAATAAATAACTATATAAAAAGCAAGAGGCATTCACGCTTTTTAAAACCACATTTCGGTCCTCTTCTGCTTTTTAACGTGCTCTGAAAATGACTTCTGAAATTGAGGAAGATGAGACAAACGAACTTGTCAATGTAAAATCGCAACAATCAGCTGAGGTGAGCATTGTCCTTTCATCATTTTTCAAATTGCTCAGAATGAATTCTAAGATTATTCTAAAGAAATACTAAATATCTTCATTTAGGAAAAATGGAGTGTGCCATATTTAGACGAAAACGACCATCACCATCCATTTCAAGAAGGTGAAAAAGGATCAATGTGATCCACACATATGTTTGCTTTGTTCACAAGAGTTGATAAGAGGATCCAAGTCGTACAAACAAAGGCATTGGGCAAGAAAACATAGTGGAGAGAAAGGAAATTATATGTCAGTCATTGTGCCAATAAATCACGTGAAGGCTCAAGCATTGTTAAAACAAAAAGATTCAACAAAGGGAAGAGCAGATTGCAAATGAAGAGACTGTTAATACAGTCAATACAGATCTGTCATCGTCATGCACGTCCACGATCACGTCCATTTTCTCTGGTCATGAGGTATATGCGAATGAGGATGACAGCACTCAGACCAGTACTTCTTATATTGGAATACGAATGTTATATTTTCAAATGTATTGGTAACTAAGGATAGCAACACAGCAGGGAAAATACAATCCACGGTATCAGATTTTTTTGACGAACAAGGATCGCAAGAGGTTGATGACGTATCAGACAATCCTATTGCTAGAATTGAAGATGGTATCAACCAAATTTTAGTCAGATTACAGGCATTAAACATGGATGGTGATGTTAGAAGAAGATCAAGCCACAATCCCATAACAACCAAGATAGAAGCTGTTAGCGATGCTGGTGTGAAGGCTGCCAGCAATTTGGTGGAATTGTCCAATTGCGAACAAATACAAGTCGATATTCTGACAGATGAATGTCGCGTAACCTGTGTTCCTTGCCACGACTATATCAAAGGAAATCCTATGGCTATGCTCACTACTTGCATATGAATTTTTACAACCACATAAAGTTAAATATATGTGGGAAGATATTATATGCAAATATTGGCCGCGGGCTCTACGTGTTACATCGGAAGAAAATCAAAATGCTTTAAGAAATATTGCACCAGCACTGTCTATAATGCATGGAAATCACACAGTTGGACATATCAGGTACGTTACATACGTAGGTTATGACTGTTTACCCAATAACTCGTAAGCTAAATACCACATACGCCGACGATAATGCTCTATTAAAGATGTTATGAGACGAAGTAATAATACTGTATTTCACGTAACTAAACCGTGGTTACGTAAATCTGAAAAGGGTTGTCTTGAATGGATGATTCTTTTCACACTTTTTAGGTTATTTGAAGCGGAAGATGGCAAAGTTATGCGGCAGCAACTGCTGGCGATAAAGTTGAGCAAATAAATTCGTATTTGTTAAGACTTGGCTCGACTACTAAAAATATGACGGCCTCCGGTGAGTATTACTTTCTGATCTGCATATCCACTCAGGTTTTTTGGTCGATTAAGTCCACGAACTAATGTACACATTAATGGTTGTACGTATTAAGGACGAGAAGAATGCATTACTGAACATCTTCTCAGTTGGAATAAGTGAAAAATTTTATTACGTACGTTTATAATATGAAATGAATTTACAGTTCATAGTTGTGTATAGGTCTTGTTTGAACCCAATACGTTTACTGCGCTAATATAATTCTTTTTCACTGTTTTTCATAATGTGTACTTGTATTTTGAAGACCGAAAGGCATTTTTCATCTCCCAGGGACGATTTTGTAAAGTTAAGAAGCGAACTTAATGTCCAGGATTCAGACTTTAACGATTCATGTAAAAAGTAAGGTTTGAATTGTAACTGCTGATATAGATTTAAACAAATCTTTCTACACTTAGTCAGAGAACAAGCTATAAAACATAGTTCGGAGCAAATAAAACTTGTCAACGCACATGCGATGAAACGTGTTATAATACTTAACGGAACAGAAATGATAATATTCTCTCATTTAATTCAGGGTGAATCTGAAATGGACATCTGCGCTTTTTTGGAAGCTATTTATAACGAATTGTTGATAGCTCAGGAATTTAGCTATCTACCGAACACAAATGAGGTCGAAAGAGACAGTCTTTATGAGACAAGTTGATTGCTAAAAGCAGTTAGATCACAGATGGTGATAGCTAAGGAAATATGTCAATGTTCCAAATATAACATAGGTTTAGACGTTTTAAGCAAATAGAAATATGTCAGCTATAGCAGTACAATTATTCTGGCAGGGGAAGGGGCTGCACAGGGAAAATTTACCGATCAATTATCGAGATTGTTATAATCAGGACATTTTTATAACATAAATGTAGAATTCTAATTCATCTCATAAGAATAGTATTTCCTAGCAATGATTTGAAGGAGCAAGAAAACTTCTTCTTTGCATTGCCCATGTACTCCACTTTCACATGTTATCTCAGCATCATTCAAGAATTTCCTAATTTATTACGGAAAAACTTTGACTTTCACGCCATTAAAAGTTTTACTCTTTCTTCTGAAGATTTAATACTTGTTAACATTTTTGCAAGAAGCTTTGCTCCGATTAAGAAACAACGTTTTAGGTTAAAACATGTACATCCGTCATATGTCATTTGTCCTCTGTCGTATCGTATACTTTGCAAATTAGAAGCTGCATGTTGTAGATTAATGAGATAATTTATCAATTAAGTGAACAAGAAGACAAAAAACCCGACTTAAGTAAAGACTACTGGGCCGTAACAGTGTAGTTTAACTTCATAACTGTCTGGCAAAATCATTTATTGGTCGAAAATATTTTACAAAAGCTCTTCCTTAAACCCGATAAAGGAAGTGATTTTTCTAGGCTCCATATCCCCTAGCTCACAAAATTGTTGTTCATTGGCAAATTTTATTCTTGTGCAGTTATTTGTTATTTTCACAAATTTTAATTCTTATGTCCAAACTTAAAATTTCCTTTCACATAGCAGCTGCGTATGAAACTGTTTCATTCAATATTTATTTATTGTATGTAGTCACAACATGGGAAAGAAACGTTGAAAGCACAAGCAGTGCAAGAAATCGGAGAACAACATGCAGATCCAAAAGTATGCCTATATATTTTTGAAAATAATTGTGGATGGTGTTCTAGTTTCACATCACATTCATCAAAATTCATAGGAAAGCAGACATCAGTCCACGATAGCTGAGGAAAATGAGCCCATTGTAAAGGATAATGTGCAGAACGCAGTTGATGAGGTTCGTTGATTAGTGAAAGCTAAACATTGCATGAGCCGTGCTGTTATATGTCAACAACTGTAATTTAATTAAATCCTACGTCCCAAAATATTTCAAAACTCCTAAAAAATGCTAGTATTTTGTTGCCAGTCTCTTTGAAAGAAAAATGAGTCACTACAATCTATACAAAAATTGTGCTTCTTACATTAAAATTTTGGTCGTATCTATAAGCTACGTACGAGTTGAGTTGTACGTTAACTGCTTTGGCAGCGTGGTTTATTTTCATAACGTGTGGCACAATCGTTTATAAGTCGAAAAATTTTCACAAAAAGCTATTCTTAAACCTAAATTCTCCTACTGAAATGTACAAAAATCAAAAAAATTACTGCTCAAAATAAAATTTCCAAAAAAGAATCCAAACTGTTTCACTTAAAATTCCCGAGATCAACGCTGTTCAGGACAGCAGTTTACTACAGCTAGAGAAATATGTTTTGTGCCATACGTTAGTTGGCTTAGAAAATTTAATGGAAATAGAAGAGACGAGTGCTCATGAGGTTAGATGAAGTCAGAGGGGTAACAGTCAAACATAGTCAATGAAAATGTCGATGTTCAAAAAGTAAAATAGGATTTGATGATTAAATGAAATTAAGAATATGGTGTATTTACAGCATTTTCATCTCGAATTTTTAATCCACGACTAGTTGAGTGTGAAATTTCGGCATGTCGATTTATCAGCACTACTTTTATTTGCTAAAAAAATTGAATTGTATACCATTTCCAAAGGCTAAAATTCGTCGTTCTTCAACATCAGTCAGATATATTTTTCACACCCAACATTCGTATGAATATCATTATAGTATGCAAATGCTTGTTTTGTCATTGCGTTGTTTTTTGTTTATTGCAGCCGCAAAAAGACAACGTTGGAGAAATCTCTGTCAATGAGCACAATGGACCGACTAACAAAGTATGTTTATATGTTACTATGATGGAGCAAAAACATTTTGGAAATTATTGTTTGCTTTTTAATTATGAATTATAAAGTTTCGTGGATTAATTGTTTAGACATTATCAGAAGAGATTGAGAATGTTTCTCACAAGACAATGTCTCCGGTATAGTAACTTGCAATTTCTCAAATATGTCGTGAAAAATCTGAATTTGAGAACCAACTGAAGGAAAGCAATTGTTTATTGTTCAATGAAAAATATGAACTTCTTTTTCTTTCGAAAGGGCTACAGAATTAATTTTTGGTGAATTTTTAAGTTTTCCTAAAACTTTTAATCGCGCATTATTCAAAGTTTCATAATCTTCGTAAACTTGATAAGTGGAATATATATCTCAGGGTTTTACATTTTATAAGGTTCATGTATATATTCCTGAAAAATTTCCCAAGTTTATTTTTTGTTGTTATGCTTTATTGGATAAGAAGGATATTTATACAAAAGGCTCAGATTGCATTTTCTGAAAGTGGCATTTTTCTCAATAACCCAGTTTTTCCATCCCTTGGGCGTCCTATTCCTTTTCTCTATAGAAAAGCCCCTCCTCTTTACATGCGAGACCCCCTACTACAACGCTCACCAGTCCACAAGATCCCTGTTCCTGTTTGTATATCGTTAAAATATAAGGAAGTGTTTCATTCTGTGCGATTATTTCTTTACTTCATGAGATTTTTGAGTGACCTATTGTAAAAATATTCTTTCACAAAAATGCATAGAATGTTTTGGAAAATAATGGTACAAAATTTTGTTCTTTGTAGCTGTCAAGGAATGAACAACGACAACTGGCAATTCAAGCCTGTGATAAACAAAATGAAGATTCTACGGTAGCTATGTCATCTTTATTTTCTTGGCACGGACTTATGGATGGCGTTCTTATTTCAAATGACTTCATAAATTTTTCAGCCAGAGGAACATACTGACAAGTCAGTTGTAAATGATATTTCGTCAGACAAGGACAATGAGGTCAGTGGATTTGTAATACAATAGTCGGTGATAGACTAGGGAAATTTTTGAAGATCCAAATCTTAATTGGAATGGGTTTAGAGTGTGGATGATTGAACGAAAATAGAAGTGCATGAGGTGTACCGTGAAAAATTTACCGTCTAGATTTAGGAAATTATGTACAATAAAACTATTTTTATGACATGCTAATATATTATAATATAATTCAATATAAAAAAAATTTGAATTTGCACTATTTCAGTGTTAATGCTTTGTTCATATTCAGACTCATGACAAATGCTTAAAGGAGTGTTTCGTGTACGGGATATTTGAACTATATCCCACCACTAAAGCCTTAGTTTTATAGCTTTTAAACATCGAATTAAAATTCAAATGTATGGATACGAGTGTATACTTTATCAATCGTTTTCATTTGTTATTTGTAGCTGTCAGGTGTGCAAGACAGCATAAGTGGAGAGCCTGGGCACGAAAACGATGAAGCAAATGACGATACGGTATTTTACACATTATTGGGGCAGAATACAATTGTATAAGAATTTTTAAGTTATAGCAACTAAATTATAATCTTTACAATATAACATGTTAGAATGATTTCGTTTTCTAGACAGTGTCGTCGAAAGAGTGCAAAGATGCCTCATACAAAACAGCCTATTCGGTAAGGTATCTTCAAATTATCTTTTAATTTCTTAAATAAGTGATCAACACAAAAAAAACTGCTGTTTTTAATAATACAATCTCAACCAGACACAAATGGAACTAATTTACATAATTATGTTAATTATGAAATTATTGTTTTATAGACAGAATTTTGCAAGGATATCTCTGACGAGACAATCTCTCTGGTATAGTAAACTGTAAATTTTCCATAATTTCTTTTTAGTTCTAAAATTGTAGACCAACTAACACAATTGTAGAAAAGCTTTTGTTACAAAAAGTGGCATATATCCATATATTCCTGTTCTGGTGTATCGAGCTACTTTGAAATTGATTGTTTCCTGTGAACTATAACATGCACATGTGAATATTGCCCCTCAGCAGTGTTTTTTATGTTTCCTGTTCTTATTTGTATTATAGAAAGAAAGAATTGTATTAACACTATCTGAACTTAATCGTAGTTGCTTAAGATTCTAAAATAACCATTTTTATGTCTTAAACCAAACAAAATCTATGTCAAACCACTAGAACCTATTGCAAAGGGTATTTTTTATTTGAGTCTGAATTAGGTGCAATATTCTTACTAACTTATTTTCAGATTTTTTGTTTGTTGGTACAATGCATAAAGTAAATACTAAAAACTAATTAAAATAATTGATGAAGACAATGATAAACTTAACACCGTTAATGAATCATGCGAGAGCAAATCGACGTCATTGGAGATGGACAAAGTATTGTAGTGTTTTTCAGTTTTTACAATATATACTTTCATGGAAAATTTTTGAAAATTTAATTCTTGTCAATATTATTTATTGAATTTTGTTTACTTGTAGGTCGATGGATCATGTGACACATACTATGAGATGGAGGAAGATCCTGCTCTTCTAACAAATGAGATTACTGAATCTTCATCCGAGGAGCCTGAAATAAACGGTGTACACTCGAGTTATGTCGATAGCAACCATTTGAATCATTTAAAGAGCAATCAAGATTTACAAACTTTCGCACATTCCTTAAAAATCATCAAAAGGGTAAACATTTTTTTATACAAATTCGTGAGGACATTTTGAATTCTAATTAAGAATTTTGCTGACTGAAAAGGCTCTTAACGCCAAGCTATTGAGAACGATGACACATTTTTGCTCAATGACGAGACAATAACTGACTTTTTCTATATTATCTAAAATTTCAAATCTTCCGCAACCATTTTGATGGAATAGTTCGTGTACATCACTGTACAATGTATGAGTATATTTGTTGCGATTATTTTATAGACAATATAATTTCAGAATACTTTTCTTAGTATAAGTCATGAATCACATGATAATATCCAATACTCTATAAGAAACATCATAAGTGAGGAAATACGTTTAAGAAACGTTTCAAGTTAAAAAATTGTGCATCTGTCATATGTCATTTGTCCTCTGTTGTATTTTATACTTTGCAGATTAAAATCTGCATGCTATAAATTCAGGAGATAATTTAGCATTTAAGAGAACAAGGAGGCAAAAAAAGCTCAATTTGAGTAAAAACAACAGGGGCGTAGCTGGAACGTGCCTTGTAGCTAGGACGTAGCTAGTAGGGACGTGTTTATTCATGTATTAATTGTACCCAACTGATTTCTATAGAAAGCAGACTCAATTTCAAGAGAAATCAGAAAAAACGATGGAAAAGCGTTGTTCTGTAAATTTGCACCATGTGCTTTGGCTAACCTAAAACTGTTGTTAACTACCTTGCAAATTTGTTTCTGTCCTGTACAGCTGATTCAAAAATTGGGTCAGATTTCGTTGGGGACCAAGTTTGTGATGAAAATTTTGGAGTTGCTGAATAATGAGCAAGAACTAAATGAGCTAATGAAGGAAGAAAATGAGGATTGGGAAAAGCTAATGAAGGAAGTAAATGAGGATTGGGAACAGCCAATGAAGGAAGTGCTAGCAAAACTAAAAAAAACGATGGTGATGCCATGTACCAACATACTTATTGCCCTACAAAAAGGCTTCTTAACATCAATCTTCAAAAAAGAGGTCGGTGTTGGCAGAAAGCATTATTTTCTAAATACGGCATTAATGAATTTAAAGTGTCGCATCATAAAGCAGGACTTATGATTTATATCACTGCCGAGAAGAGTCATTGTGTCGTCTTGATTATGGACGAAAATGGTGAAGAAGTGAATATTTACGACGCTACTATCAACGAAGACGAAGTCGAAAATTTGGAAAATCTTCGCAGCTTACAGATCCTCGTATTGACTTATACGAATGATAAGAATGATAAGATACCTCTCATTGAAAAGAATGGTCAAAGTGCAAAGAGTATTTTTGTTCAAATAACTATGTTGAAGCGCACAAAAGCAATAACTCCGCCAATTAACTGGATTTTTCTTTTTATAGTGATTTGCAATCAATTTTGTAATGCATGTAGTAATTGTCACAGTTTTACGGTTTATTAATTGGTGAGATGTCAAATTTTGAGTATCATATAATCACAATGATCTTTTCTTAAAATCGTTTGTTTAAGTGTAAATTTGGTGAGAGCTTTTGGTATAAATATGTATCGTTATAGTTAATTGCTACGTATAATATATCTTTAATAATAATAATAATAATGAGGATGAATTATTTTTGATTGCAAAGAAAGCACATTGCATAATACAACTGAGCTGCGTGAATAATAGATTCATGTACTGTCGGAAGATCATAAGAAGCTATAGAAAAATTGCACTAAGCTCACACTAACTCTCCCAAAAAGGAACCCAGACCCATTGCGCGAAAGACTTTTATATAATTCAATGCAAAATATGACCATTTTAGTTTGCAAGTAGCCAGTCATCTCATTTTTGTATAATTTCACATTTCTCAAAATCTAGTTGTTGTTCAAGTCTAGTCTTATTGTTGACAATGATTACAAAAGTTCCATATTTCTTTGGCATTGTAGTTTACTGTCTTATAACTATCATTGACAACAGATAGAAAACAAATATCAACAGTAAAACTAAATAGAATTTCATGAGTATAATAATACGATTTTGCTGTTTTAATTTCCCTTTGGTTTTATTCCTTCATTATTTAGATGATTCCTTGCCTTGTCACAGGAATGGTATTTGTCGTTTATAACTCATATCTTAATTTTATTTTTCATCCATGAAATTTTATTTATGTTTTAATTGAAATTGAAACGTTTGAATACACCCAGCATTCATATATCAAAATGGTAAGTCAAGGGTGGACTTTTGAGAGTAGAGGGATGTGATCACCTTTTACTGCATCACAAGTGGTAGAATTCACAAGAATCACATCAAAAATCAGCATACAGGTTCATCTCCTTTAAATTTTGAATTTTATTTTTTTGCACTACAAGTCAAACACGTGAGATTTTTGTTGTTGAGTTTAGGTTTAGTCAGTTCAATCTCGTTGTCTTTGTTTTAACTCTCTATTCGCTTGTGCAATTAAGGATAAAGTATCAAAAGCCTGTTTTACAAATAATTCTTTGCTTTCGCCTCAGAGAAGCTTTCTGCCAGCTGGAGGAGAGTTTTGCTCAACTGATTAATCCATTTAGTAAGGAACTCTCCTTTTTTTGGGTTGCAGCTGTTGCCAATTTTCCGAGTTTACTCTGGTGGGTTCCATGGCCTCACATTTTTTTAACTGAGGGAAAATCTTGTTTCTCTTTTAATTTTTCTTCAGTGAGCTACGTGCGATGAAGTTTATCAACAACCTTTGCAAGGCTTTAAGTGACTTCTGGCCTTCTTTTCTCATCATTTAATCTAATAAGCAACCATGGCCAAGGCTTTCGAAGGTGACGAATTGGGGGGGTGGATTTGATGTTTGTTTTCTGACATATTGATGACTGATGAGTTCATTTACAATTTTAGTTATATTATCTTCTGAAACTTCCCGTTTTCATGAGTGTTTTGGACGCGGCTATTTTTCTTCCGCGAGGCTGACTTTTGAAATTTCCAAAATTGTCAGTCTCAAAATTGCTGGGAGACGCTGCTAATGCACGCACTGAATGCTGGGATGCTGGAACGCTATCCCTACCCATGTGACAACTTATAACGCGCAGTACATGGAAATAGTTCACGAAATGACATTTGACATGCATGTAAGTTATAAAATGCTCATGCTGACTGACGCAATTTCTAGAAATGCTTAAAATACGGTTTTTATCGGCTTAGATTATACAAGGAAGTGCTTATGCACAAGGCTTATAACAATAACATTTTTCGTATAACTTAATGACATATATATGACTTAAGTTATCTTGTAGTGAAGACCATTTTCCAGATCTTAACATGTAGCGAAAGTTGGAATTGCCGGATTTCCTCAGAAAACGTTATAGGTTTGGAAGACTTTATAATTGCCTAAGAGTTATTGGAAGAGATTGATTTGTAATTAAGCAACATTAAATTGCGCAAAATGAATACTAGATGCAAGAGAAAACTGAAGGACGAAATGAAAATTAACTACTGTCAAAAAGTCACAAGTAAAAGAATTGATTTTATGAGATAATTTGGTGTTACATGTTTGTAGACAGCATCAACAGTCCTTCTCAGGATTCTACTAACCTGCACAATCTACATCTACAAATATGTAACGATGGACCCGGCCTTAAACGATATACTTTATTAAAATTCCACCATCAATAATTACAACGCATGTTTCATTAACTCTTTCATCTCATTCACCATAAACATTGTGTGTAGTGCTTGTTTTCAAAACTCCAACATATTTGCAAAAAAATTTCAATATTAAATTCGTCAAAGTGTTCATGGTTATAGAAAGAAACAAATAAACGTCATCTGAATGTTTTTGTGTTTTTTGGTTTCTTTATTACGTGAAGTATTACCCAACATTGACATTTTTACATTCTTCAAAACTTTATAATATTTCATCAATTGTTATTAATATTAAATGCTGTTTCATGTAACCCAACTACCATATGCGCTCTGAAAGAAACTTTTGCATACGTATGTCAAATCCGTCAATTCGTCGAACCGAGTAGTTGCAAGACGGCGTTTGGATAAGATACTTTGCTAAAGACGTTTTTGCTTTCCTTACTGTCAACCATATCTTGTGAACGTTGTCCTGCTACTTAGAGATAAGACGTGAGTACTTCATAACCATTTCATATATAATGACTTGCGTAACGCAAAACACAAATGTTGTGATGGACAATGTCTCAAAAAAAAGGTTTAGGAAATGAGTTAAGATTTCCTCGAGGCCATCAGAAAAGATCTGTTAAGAAAATTAGATTACCTGTTTCTTTTGCTAGATACGCTAGGTGTTATGGTAATTCGTGAGATGGTCTTCAAATTCAAAACAGAAGTTTAAATTCGTTTTACGCCAATTCTGTGAATGTTTACGTCCTTAAAACTAGTACTTTATTCAGTTTAGTGAGAGTATTTCAAACATTGAGTAGCTATTTTTATCATAAAATATCAGTGGTAATCAACAATTATTACTTGTTGACCAAGCGCCAGGTTTTTTTCCTTTCTGAGAAATATCGGACCGAAGTGTTTTTGTACAGAACGAGATTGTGATGTGTACAAACTATTCTCACAAATCTTAACATTTCAGTCTGGTCAAAAAATTGTGAATTAAAAAAAATTTCCATAAGAGCAGGATGACCGAGCCTATCTCGGCGACATAAGTTCTCGTAACTCCGAATTAAAAGCTCAGCATTTCTACTGCATTTTTCATTGTGTCCTTGCCCCTCTTCTAAGTGTACACGCTGCCACAGCGTTACTATCAAGAGCTGCAACTATATATTTTGACGAACTTGAATTCGTCGCCAATCACACACACACACACCTCAGTTGCTCTGGGTTTAGCTTGGCAAGTCGATCAATCCAAAACGCAACCTTTATTGGTCTCAATTCTATCTTGCCTTGCTTTTGTTCAAAGCAAATAAACTATCATGTAATTCACACACTATTAGCGTCCCAAGTTTTCTTACATCATTCTTCTGCCACTTTTATATGGAATTTCTTAGCACTGAAGTTCGTTAAAAAGTAAGCGTGCGGGGGCTCTTTTCAGAAAGTAAAACAACGGCAAAATTAATAAGGGGCGGGGGAGGGGAATAACCCTCCTCTGTCCCTGCCAGATTTGATGACAAATTTTTTGTCTTATACTCTAACTCAGGGGTCTCCAAACTACGGCCCGCGGGCCAGATGCGGCCCGTTGGGCGTCTCAATCCGGCCCGCGGAGAAACTTAAGAAAGCCAATTTCATCAATCACATTGAGAAAACTGAACAGACTAATTGTGATTTTGTTATGATACTACTCTTGGTTGAAATTTAACCTTTAAATTTTGAATAAATATTTTCTTAACTAATGAAGCTTGTGTACTGTACTTCGTTTTATTAAAATACTTGCTCTTTGACCAGCGGTATACAGTTCGTCGGCCCTCAACATGCTGGATAAAAGTTAATGTGGCCTTCTGGCTGTAAAGTTTGGAGACCCCTGCTCTAACTTATGTATCACTAGGGTCGTAATAGTCACATGTTTCGTTTTGACGCTACATCATTCGAACAGGAAAACTAAACGAATAAGATGCACAAGGATACACCTCGAGAAGCACTAAAAATACACGATACAATAAAATACTCTCAAAGAAATAGGATTCACTAAAAATACATGGAGTACACAAGTAATAAGTTACACTTTCCATTTTTAAAGAAAAAACATCATTGAGAAAATGAACAGCAACATGAAAGTACTGCTACTGCTGTTTGTTTTGGGAAGTGCTTGGAGACGGCTGAATGGTAAGTGCACATAAGAGTTTAGCACTAATATTGTCTTAGAATAAAAAACTAGTTTAACTAAGAAATTTTGAAATCAGTTAAAATTCTCATATAGGTTTGGAGTGTGTACATGGAAATTGTTACTATTTCAGTAATCACACAACCACCTGGCTTAATGCAAGAAAGTATTGTCTGGATAAAGGTGCTGACTTTGCAGTTCCCTTCTCAAAGACAAACAATGACTATCTTTATTCAGAAATGAGTAAAAAAGGGTAAATAAGGCTTTTATTGGTTTCTTCAAGACGGCCCTAGGCCTCGGCTAGAAATTCTACACTACTAATGGCCGTCGTCCGGTTTCCACCAACTGGGGGGAAGGCCAACCTAGTAATAACAATGGCAATGAAGATTGTGGCGAGATTATTGCCTATCATTATGGTTTTTATGCAGGTGGCATACATAACGATCTGCCATGTTTATTTATTTGTAAGATAATGAGCAGCAGGAAAGCTGGTAACTAAACATTGTTACGTCAAATTGCGTGGGTAACTATATGATTTTTAGTCTTAGTGTGAAACTTTATGTTATTCTTAAATGCGTTGCACAATTTAGACGTCATTGCTACCTTTTTCTCGATAAAAACATAGACAGCAGATGCTGCTGTTAAATAAAAGAAAAATCACTGTAAGTTTTTGAGTTTTAATGTCTGCCTTTTTTGACGATTTACGGTGATATCGACATTTATTACGCTTAGCGTACAGAAAGCTGCGAGAAAAGTTGATTTTTAGCCACGTCTATTTTTAAAACTGAAATGAAAGTGAACTGAATTGAAATAAACACCAATCATCTTGATTGTGATTAACAGTTTCAACATTTTTAAAACTGGCTTTATTTCAAATATTTGGCTGCGAAGTCTTTGTGGATGTATTTGATATCGATGTACCTTTTGTGTATGTATTTCGATCTCGTGCTTGTACGTATCTGCGCTTAAGTTCTCCCTCGGTTTACATAAGTCTTATCAAACAATAGTAAACATCTTTTATTTCTTAGCTTTTCATCAAAACTTGAATCAATGCAGTTTCACGCCGATTTAAATACTAAATGTACCAAAAATCGATACAAATGGGTTAGATGGGAAGAAAAAAAGTCAATTGAATATTTTTCGTAGATTTAGCCTTCTTCAGTAAGTAAAGAATTACCTTACGATGACATGTTTACATTCCACGAAACTCTTCAATTTTTCAACAATTATTGATGCGCATTTAATATACACGACGAGTTTTTTTAGAACAGACATGTTTCGACATCTCATGATGCCATCTTCAGTATGAATGAAATAGCTCTAATAATGATACAAGGTTTAAAAAACTCGTCGTGTATATTAGAAGCGCATTAGCAATAGTGCTTTTACGAAATTATGTCAACAATTATTATTATAATTTATTTCTTTAATTTAATGCAGCTTTTTGTAAAGTTGGAGGCCATGTTGTGCTCTAATCAAAATTTTCGCATACATATTATAAGGTTGGTGCAACAGATGCTAACATCGAGATGGTTCGTAGAATCACTTTATTGAAAGTAACTGTTTGTTTTTCTTTCATCACTGTCAAACAAATCCCTTAAGTATTGTCCTTAAAGAAACTTAAAGGAAAGAAGTAAGTATTTGATAATCCATTACATTTTCTTTCGTCGTTTTATCCCAGGTGAACCGTGAATTAGTGCTGCGCAATTTGCAATTTGTGTCTCCAGTTCGTTGTAATGTCGCATAAATTTCTAGTTCTGTCGATCGCGTGTTAAAGACTTTATTCATTAATAAGCAAACAACTTCACAAAGCTAGATGAACTAGAAAGTATTTTCGTCTTTTGAAGAAGCGGAAATCATTCTCTTGCGATTTTGGGTTAAAGACCATCAGAAACAACTCACTCTGAAAGTTCTTATTTCTACATGCCATCTACAATCAAATTCGCCTTGTTTACAACTTCAAAATTGTTCATTAACTGAAATTGAAAATTAATTAAAGTAATTCACTGAAATCTAAGCATGAAATATTTCAGGCAAAACTTTTAATGCCAGTAAATTGTGTATACCATGAATAGTATTTGGACAAACCACATGTAATGGAAAATATCTGATCCCTAAATTTCCCATGGAGCAATTTAATCATACAACTTTGCCTTTCAACTTTATGACACCAGTACCACAAAATATCTTTGTCCATATAATCAATTGGAAAAATCAAATGAGCATCAATAAAGCTTCAAAACAATGACTACATCATGTTATTTTAAAATTGAAATTAAAAATGCTTAAACCACAAATACATTTTTACATTTGGTAATGTTGTTGCCCTAGTGATTTTTACATTTTAGCCTTAAATTCTTTGACTGCAAAAGAATTCTGAAGTAAATACACTTTGCAATGTAATTTTATGCAATGTTTGAATCCTCATCATAAGATAAGAATCACTTTTCTTAACTTATTTTAACATCTACAACCAGCATGGAAACTCCTTAAAAAGGCTTTTGCAACAATTTAGTTCAGCTTAAGTTTCACGCCATCCCAGTTCATTCTAATTGTCCACCTCTATCCCAGAGCCCCCATTGTTTGAAACTAATCACAGTGTACATTAAATAGTATTACCTATAACATGAATAAAAATTTGAGAAAATCGAGAAATAAATGGATTATGTACCTATGTATCCGTGTAAAAGCTGTGAAGCTAAACTTAAATGAATATCAACAATGTTTTGTTGCACCCCCAGAAACTAAAAATTCTTAATCCGGGTGAGCTAGTTATCTAATAATCAATGACTTATGAGCCAGTAGCAATGACAATATATATATAATATATATATTCTTCTTTGAATTTTTTCATTGTCTTATCACATCCAAACTACATTTATTGTCTTTTTTTATTACATGCGCTGTGGTATGTGGAAAATTTTGTTTTTCTTAAGCACTGATGAGCATATGATAAACACACTTGCAGTCCTGCACACACATTTGCAAACAAAACACTAAAACAGAGATTTATGATTTATGGTAAAAATTATCAACTTTCTGAACTTTGCTTGCTGGTAGATACAAAAATTTTCAAAATCTCTGCCAAGTGAAACTTTTTTTATTATAATCATGACTGCTGCCCAGCTGTTAATCAACAGACGCTTTATTCGGTTTCAATTCAATTCAAGCGTGCACTTGATTCTTTAATGTCGACTATGTCGTTCAGACGGTGACTATCCTCGACATACATAAACACTGTCGTACGTAGATATTTTAAATATCGTGACAACATCAAATAATTGACTGGATGTTTAAAAAAAAACAAAAAAGGCTATTTCTGTACTGCACATTTTACATTAAGAGTGTGTCACTGTGCCTGCCATTATTGTTTAGTTTTATACCCCCCACGAAGATAAGCAAATAATTATCATCACACCGTAAATAAATTTGTGTTCATGAGTTGGGAATTGGCAGGGGGGTTTGCGGTACAGGAATTAACTCGTATTAATGACATCCACTCAGAAATCTAAATTCTGAGACAAACCTTCGGCTAGTAAGTTTTGACGAATTATATACCAACATAGGAGAACAAGGGTCGTTGTTCTCCAATGTTGGTAAAGCTCCATCGGAAGAGCTAGAGGAAGAGAGTATCAGGTTGGCATTGATCGAGATTTGGGAGTCATATTTTCAGTGGAACACGAGATGTGTAGTCTGGTTTAAAGTCTTTACCAAATGAATACAGCAACGTAACACTTGAAGCAAAAGATTGGCTTTTTTTAACAGGCGCAGTTTTATAGGCAGCATTTCCTATTTGCGGAATGGAGAGGATTGTTGCAAATTTTATGTGAATAGGAACTTATCAGTTAAATTTTATTTACATATTTTGGACTATGCAAGCTTTCTTTTGAACGTCATTAGGTCAGAACATATTTTAACGGTCATTCGCATGGTTAACTCAGCAGAAGAAATGATTGAAGGCAACATACCATGTGAAGATCATAATTGCAGTTTTTTGATATTGCAAATTCAAGTTAAGCTAGTCCTGTCTGCTTTGTCTCTTGCTTCCGCTGTCCCTGTGGCAAGTCCCTAGATCTTTTTTATACCAACAAGTACATGCTGTGTAAGATCTAGTTAACACTGACTTGGTGCTTTAAAATATCAGTTTCTGCAATATATCATAATATCAAACCGCTAAATATTAGATTGCAATCACTTACTATGTACTACTATCAATCACTAGAAAATTACTATGCCAAGCTTCCCAAATCACCAAATCAACAAAATATTACCAAAAAAACAAGCATCTAAGGAACTTTTCTCGCACCTTCGTTTGTAAGATACCTGATACCAAGTATTGATACTTGTCGATATTTACAAAATGTCGATTTTTACACCAAGTATCGAAAAATTTGGATACTGTTATTTGCAGGCCTTCCATAGATTGGATTTACAATTCAACCATTTTAGAGCATAAGTTTCTTTAGATTAGATTTACGTGCATTTCATTTCACTCTTTTATAGTATAAATTACGCTGGTTTGGATTCAAAATTTTCATAAAATTAACTGCACGATATTAAATGGACAAATTGACATGCCCGAAAAATTGACGTCTCAACAATTTGACGAGGGGTTAGGAGGCTGCTCGCCAAAACGTTGTTCCTTGTACCAAAATCTTGAAAATTCTTCTATTAAAAAAATCATATAAGAATACTTTTCAAATTAAATAAAACCCGGCATAATAATCCAGACATAATTACGTAATGGTGCGTTTGTTCACTGTGATGTTCTGCCTATACTCCATACAATAGAGTACATTCTCTACGTGTTTCATATCATAGATCTTTATAATTTATTCCGATGTTTGAACTTGAAATACGGATATTTAGAATTTTTTGCGACAAAATTTTTTGATTTTCTTAATTTTTTACTCTTTTTTGCAGTTGGGCTTGAAATTCATTCAATATAGTTGGGAAGATCTACGAAGTATAAAAATAAAAGTGGTAAGATCTTAATTTGTTTACATGTTGTCAAAATTCCACTTGAAAGGCTGCTTCTCAATGAAATGAGCACCATGTTGGCAATGTCCTGAACGATTAATGTGAAATTCATTTTCTATGTCAGATCATGGCCGAGGCGCAAGATACAGACTTGGACAGTTTTGAGGTATACATGAAAAGTTGAGAATAAACAGAAGCTTGATGAATTGTTGGGGAAGATAAAATAAATCAGCAGTAGCATAGTACGACTATTTTGCAAGAAGATGCACCACGACAACAAACATCATACATTTTAAGAAAAGCATATAGTTTAGTTATAGGTTATGCAACTCCAAATCAATTTTCCGTTTTTCTTACAATTTTAGGCTGTTAAAGGGTGTTAGTACTCTTCTTGAGAGTAATATAGAGAACAAACTGTATTTTACTCCGCCATGGCATATTATGTTTAAAAACAATGTATTATTACCCGTATGAGCTTGATCCTTTTCCTTTTTTAAGCATAAATGCGTACGTTTTATACCATTTCAAAGTTTAAGCTTCTTTTGTAATCAAGAAAGTGGCTCAAATTCGTCAGTATTAAATTTCAGTCAGTGTATTTTTAAAGAGATTCCTCTCTCTCCCCTATGAATATTATTAAAATACACATACATATTTATCATTTCTTAGTTATTTTTTTTTTTATTGTATCGAAAGATCGCGTACAGACTCAATAAACCTAGAACATGCAATAAAGTATGCTCATACATTATTATGTTTTAAAACCATGTGCATTATGTAAATTATGATTAGTAAATATAAACACAAATAAGTTTCACTGAATGACCTGTCAGTCGTGTGTTATATTTCTCACAAAACATAACACCTATCAGGCATTCACTCGGGCAACTCGAGAACAGTATTTGGTTATATTTGTGTATTATAATGATTTCAAATGTGGCAACATATTGTTAACATGGAAGTAAATCATGTTTCATAATAATACGTGCCTTAAGTGACACTCGCGCGTGAAGCGATCCAAGAAGGAATTAGATTACTTCAACGACTTTGGATCAGTCATGTCTGATTTATGTATTCTCGCGCCAATATAGGATAATCCAAATTTCAAACTCGGGCTTTCATTCGGTAGCCCGAAGAAGAATATGTCCTGTATAACGATAATAACCTGTAAATTCTCCGGTGTGTTCTTACAATTCTAACATTGATGACCAACTGAAGAAAAGCTATTGTTTTAATTTACAGACACTAACAAAAGAAGAGAGTATAGGAGACCAGATTCAAGAGACTTACGGAAGCGGGATTATTTCAGTATGTTGGCTATACGTATAAAATATATTGTTAAGTTTACCCTTGCAGTTGATCGCCAGTGGTTTTTCTTGCTTTCCAAAACAGAAAATTAGGAATATAATATCATAATCGAACATGGTTTACAAAACGAAATTTTGGTCAATTGCTGGACGTCAATGGGCTATTGATATATTCATTTGTGATTGTCAAAATTAGTTAAATGTTAAGACTCACACTCACTAAGGGCTTGTTCATATGAGCCGGGCTGGCGCTTTGCCGGGCCAGTTTATTATTTCATTCACATGAGGCAGGCTGGCCCGGCAAGTACAGAAATAATTAATTACGAAAGCAGGATAAAAGTCCAAATCCCGATATTCATATTACTTTCATAAGCTGAAAGAAACTCTGTAATGTTATGCATTATTCTATGGACAACTTATGCACAACTCACCGAAAGTTGTCCTTTTACGTGCCCCGTATTTTCTACCACATTGAATTTTATGAGCATGCGCTCTAGTGCAATGTTTGGCCCAGCATGCCGGGATAGCTCGTCTAGTGCATTCACATGAGCCCGTTTATTATGAGATCCAGCCTCGCTCAAGCGGCTTTACGAGGCAGCCTGCCTCTCATATGAATCAAATTTGAAATTATATGTAAATACTAAAAGAGGCGAGATTTTGCTACTGCCAGGCTAACCCGGTAAAGTGGGCCAGCCTGGCTCATATAAACAGGCCCTAAGTGGGGCTTCAAAATCATCTCACAATTGTTCGAAGAGGGCATTTTCACTTGCTTGATTTGAGATCTTTTAGAGAAAATCCTGCCATACATGGACAAATAATTTGTTTTTATAGTGTCCCGAGTAACACCTAACAAATATTCAATGCTCGAAACATTTTATTTTTTTAAATAATTGAAGTCGCATGTTGTTCCATGTAGAAACATTACTTAAAATGGCAACTCACAGATTCAATCCTGAGTGTACAAAAACAATGTCACTACGAACACAATAGACTTGTGTCTCAGTACTATTTATTGAACAAAATAAATGACCAGTGAAAACATTAATAGTTGCTCTTTCTTAGGAAAATTTAATCCATTGTGATACAAGTAAGATATCAAGTGACAATGAAGCTTTTACAAAAAATAGTTCCTGCATTGTTTCTAACAATAAACAAGAAGATGAAATACGGAGATTGGAGATGCAAATTATCGAAAAAAATGATGAAAGACGGAGATTTGAGTTGAAAATTAGCAAAATAAACGATGAAAGACGGAGATTCGAGTTGCACGTCCGTGAAATAACAATGTAATACAGAGATTGGAACAAGAACTAAAGAAATGTATGGAAAAAGATCAAAATGTGCCCGAAAAACGTGTTCAAGTCAAAAAGGTGATTTTTCTCGGTCCAATATCCCATAGTTCACAAAGTTCCTGTTCAGTGCCAAATTTTATCCTTGTGCAGTTATTTTTTATTTTCATGAGTTTTAATTTGGACGACCAAACTTATAAATTTCCTTTCACATAAAAGGTGGGTAGGAAAATGTTTCATTCAATATTTGTTTATTGTATATAGCGGCCAGAGGGGCAAGAAACATTACAACAGCAAGCACTAAAAGAAATTGGAGAACTACAAGATCCAACAGTATGTCAATTTATTTTTGCATATAATTGTGTATGCTGTTCTAATTTTACATGACATTTATCAAAATCCCCAAGAAAGTAGACATCAGTACACGATAGCTGAGAAAAGTTAGTCTATTGTAAAGGACAATGTGCAGCATGTAGTTGATGAGATTATTGATTGGTGAAAGCTATAAACATTGCATGACCTACACTCCCCAGTGTAATTTAATTGAAATCCTAAGTCTTAAAAGATCTCAAATTCCTTAAAGTCCCAGTCTCCTTGAAACAAAAGTAAATCACTACCATGTGCCTTTGTTATCACATAGCTACGTTTATGGTATATCTTTATGATAAGTTAATATGTCAGAACTCAATAAGAAGCAATAGAAAGGATTGCTCAATGCTCGTACTAACACTACTAAAGACATCATTGTAATAAATGTAACCATGGTAAATTCGTATAATCACGAGTGAAATATATAAAATTTACTGGAACCATAACTTGTATTGTTTTATCCCGTGATTGGTTCAAGCCAAACATCCAGCTAAATTTTAATCAACTCTCCTCTGAAATAATTCAGTTTCTAATTGTTTTCTTCGCAACTGACGTTTGTTTTGGCTTCTTGGCAGTTGACAAACGTGAAAAAATATTCACTGTTGTTTTTTGACAGATTTTGTGCTTTAAAATTGTATCGCTCATACTTAGTGTATGCTACAGCAGGATATTTGTAAAGAGAAAATAATCGGCAATAATCTAGGGGATTGATCGACTAACTAAAACAATGAATGACGATGGACTGAATGACAAGAAATAGAAAAATATATCAATATTTAAAGCATTTTGTAAAACTGATAGTTTATAATTTACGACTTTTACGTTTAAAATTGTTCCACTGATATATCTTATTTGATGACTCACTATTTTCCTCGTTTATTTATTGTTTTCTTTTAACAATATTATATACTAAGCTTACCGGCCCGTTTTATGAATGTGTTTATTTTATTTTCTCTCTTTTTATGCTTTACACTGACAGTAAAAGAACAAATTTTATGTATTTAAAATATAATCTTCATATGCATTTACATAAAAAAGTAAATTCATAAGATGAAGATTTTAAACTCTTTTAAAACTCTTTTGCGAGGATCTTGCATTCTTAGTAATGATCTGAGCTGTATATATATATGCTTCTAAAAAACACCATTTTCTCTTGCAAATTGCTCAATTTTTAAAAAATCTTTTGAGTTTGTGTATTTAACATGGAACTAAAATATTTGGGTGGTTTGAACGATTAGCTATGTCAAGGACAAGTTCACTTTTGCAAATTTATAAATATAAAAATTCTATTTAGTCTACCAAAGGACTAGAGCGACCTAAATGGCTGCCATCATATGGCTTCAATTCCCCCCTCTGACATATTGTTCCAGTGTATATTAAAGTTCACTTAATGCCATACAGAATGAAGAAACTTAAGAAACGAATTTGGTCTTTTGCTAAAATTTGGCTACTTTTAACCAATATTTGCTTACAAGGGAGAACTGTTGATAGACATGAGCTACCAACTACCAAGAGCATTTAGCCCAGGATATGAACTACGAATGAACTACTAGTACAAATCAGTGGATTTATGCAAACTTATCTATAATAAAACGAATTGCGACAATTGGAGAAGTTTCCACAACGTGTTTATAAAATAAAGCTTCATCTTTGTACATTTTGGTATGAGTTAAAAGTTCAGAATGCACTTAGTGTGATGAGCGTTTAGCTTTTCTATAGTATTCGTATAAGTATAATAGAAGTGAAAATATCGGCGGTTAAAAATACCGTTTTGACGAAAATTGCATTCTGATATACCCGGTCCTGGACACTAGCGTGCGGTACCTCGTGATGTCAGTGTTCTCTCTAATCGTGATTGTTTTCACCATTATTTTCACTGGTTTTACTTTCAGTATTTAGAAATCACGAGGAGTGAATGACAAAATAATTTTTCAAGAGGAAAGTTTTCACCCAAAATTTCCTTTCGGCATCGATGTTTTTGACAACATGTTCCAGGCCCCTTTTCCCGTCCAAGTAATTTAATAGAACTTAATAATTCGCCCTCCATGCTGTTAACTAGTTTGGTAAAATTAGAGACACTATATTTTAAAATCAATTGTTTCAACAAATATTTCCAGGTCCTAAAATTGTCTGTTACTGAATCAGTGAACTGAACCACTATATAGGTATTGTACAGTATGCTCACATCATTTAGTTCTATAATAACTGGAGCGGCTATCTCAAGAGCGGCTTTAGATATCAGATGTTGTCAAAAAGGTGGTAAAATTTATCTATTTCCGCTGACATTCACTGAAATTGACTGCTTTGTAGAAAATTTTGCAATTTCTGACTCCCCCCTGAAGAAAGAGTGAGAAAAAAGTATTTTGTATGAATGTTTTGTATGAATGTATGCTGCACCGGCACCGCAGAGGTCATGGGTTCGAATCCCGTTGAGTCACCTGATTTTTTCAGGTCCTGAGACGATTGCTTAAATTGTCCAGCAAAGTGCGAAGATCATATCTTCATTTAAAAAAGTATTTTCTTATTTGGCATTTGACAAGCAAACTTATGATCTAAAATCAAGGTAAAAAACTGAAATTCATAAAAGCGAGTCAACTGTGGTTGTTAGTTGTCGGCTCTTACAAACATGCGTTTTTGTAACTACCGACGAAGAAGCTTTTTGCTGGCTACATATCAAAGCAGATGCACGACGCAGCCACGTCAACATTCAAACTTGTTTGCCTTATTAAATTTTATGGTTTATACGAAGAAAAAGTACATCTTGGATTATCTGTACGGTTGCCGTGAGAAGTGCTAGCTCATTTTGAGTCCTTCATTCTCATTACTTTTTTGCTTTCTTTCATGTAATGGCCTTTTGGTTTTTCGTCACAATTGTAAGATTTGCTCTTGTACATGCATGCCACTCTGTATAAATGAATAAATGGCTGAAAAGTTACCTCTTGACTCAATATTTTTGATTTTGTGTGATTAATTTTCATTTAAATTTCTAAACGACTCAAGTTAGCATAAGAGATGATGGGTATAGGTCATTGATAAATAAAAATAAATATTGTATACAAATTACCTAGTAACCTTTAATAGTTAAACATTTAGATCTATAATTTAAAGAAACCTTAAAGATTTTTAGAAATTATATAGTTACAGATTTGTACTACCTGTTTCTCATCCATATCGTGAACAAACTCACGATGCAAAAAATTGAAGAAGCACTTGGAAAAGTCAAAAAGTTTTCCCGTTTTTAAAAAAGCAGGAAATAAAGCAAATGCCACATGTCCATTCTTTGCTATAATAGGTAAATAGCTCAAAATGTCATTTAAGGTAAAAACTGAAGTAAGGAAGAAATATATAGTACTACAAATTTGAAGTTTTCTTTAATGCTTCAATATAGCATTCATTAGATATTAGTAACATTCAAACAACACTCTACAGAAATATTTTAATAAAGATATGACATGATTTGACCATTTACTTATAAAAAAGTGAGTCATAAATCATCAATCTCAGTATCAATATCAATATCCACATAAACACAAACTTAATGACCATTTTACAGTACTGTGAATTGACATTGCATCAAGTATCCAAGCGCTTACAGCCACCTTGCCTCGCCATCTTTCTTTGCTACCTTTACTTTCTTTTCAAAGCATTCAAGGAATCATTAATATATCGTCCCCATCCCTAAAATTAGACCATGGTCAAAAACTCCTGAAATAATGATGAAATGGTGTTAATCCTGCATCATATTCCTGAAACACTTTGCAAACTGATCATCGCTTTGTGTTGTCAGCAAATAGGATCAGAACAAATTGTGCTCCATTTTATGGTTACTGGTGGAGGTGGCAGTTTCTTCATGTTATCTATTCACTGAGAAACTGTGCGGGCTCTATTTTGGCATCAGGGACACTATTTTGCTAATAGATGGGTAAAATTATTGAATTTCATAACAAAAAACAGGAAAATATCAGTATATTTGGTATGAAAGTCAGTGTTTTTAATACGGTCTTCTAGATTTTGTGTCTTTTTAAGAGTATTAATTGCTTTTCAATCTTTGATGAACAAACAAAACAAGCAAATATCTTACCTGTTACAGTGAGATGTTCCTTTTGTGCTCATTAGGTATTCAACAATTGAACGATAAAAGTGTTGGCATTATAGTAGACATAACACAAAAACGTGTTTGTTTTAATAAATCCTATATAATTTACTATAAATGACAGGGGAGGTCGAGAGTAATTTTTCTGCAAAGCGAACATTTCAGCGGAAATAGGTCATGTGGCATCCATGTTTTTGACTACATCGCCCTAGTCCACTTAGCCCTTCCAGTTATTATAGAACTCAATGGCTCAGTCTCGCAAAAACTTATCCTCGCGCATATTGGCCGCAATGTTGTCAGTAAGGAAAGAGGAGTGAAAATATTAAGAATTCATGTATTGGGTTTTTTAATTCCATATGGGAAGTTATTGATCTAAAATAATTTAGATCAATTCCTAATTCTTCTCCTTCTCACTGTCTGATCAGTTTCTTTTACCACTTGCTTTGTAAAACTGACAGAACCGGTAACTCAGTGCGAGTTTCAATTCTTGATTTTTCTAAATCTCTCGATCTTATCGAGCACAACATTTTACTAAAGAAATTATGAAACATGAAAGTCTCTGAAAAAGTAAAGAACGAAACTTCTTAACTGAAAGAAAACAAAGCATGAAACTAAACGATTATGTCTCTGAATGGCGAGCCATCAACAGTGGTGTAGCCGAATGAACAGTTTTGTGTCCGATACTTTTCCAAGTAATGATTAAAGATCTTTTAGAATGGTGGCCGGGTCAATGGAAATTAGTCGATGACTGTACTGCTACCGAAAGCATCCCACATGGAACACAGAACAAAATGAAACTTAGCGTATCTAAATGCAAAGAACTAATCGTAGATGTTTCTAAACATAATAAAACGTTTCCACCTTTACATGTAGGAGATTTGAGATCGAAAGATGCAAAATCTTCTCTTGTTTTTTGACTGAACGTGTTATTCACATCAGTGTTATTCCTGTTATTATTTTAAAAAATTCAAGCCAAATCCGTTTGTGAAATGCTTGCAAACCTCGACGATTCCGCCATAAGACTTTTTGCGTTTACAATTTTCATACTAAAAATTACGTCACCTACAGATAATTTACAATGTTTTGGTTGTGTATGTTGCGTATTTATAACTATGTGTTTGCTCTTAATCAATCACAATCGACATTGCATCATCATTTTGTAAAAAAACAATTCAAAGTCCATATTGCGCAGTTAAAAAAACAAAACGAAATAAATGACACGTCAGCGACCTCAACAAAGAAGAAATTTGTTACAAGCGAACGCTTTTAATATCACCAGCCATATCAAAATACATTAGTTCAAGTGAGTACCTGTACATTATCACAACATCAATCAACAGATACATTATTCGCGACAACAGTTGGGGTTGGTAGTAACATATTTAGGTAGTCAATTAAAATTGCCTTCTACCTTTCTGGCCTTCATAGTTTCCACACTGATTTTGTATTTTTTTAGAGCATTACGTCTGCTCATTGGGAGGGGAGGCTGGGCCCTCGATATTGCCAACATAAAGTAAACACTCATTGATATTTCAGTACCCAATTAAGGAGACCATCAGGACTGCCGGCCTTTGAGTGACTAATTTTTCTTAACTTTTTAACAACCTCGATTTTGTTGACTTCGATGAACTGATCGTTCTCATCCATAGACATATATTCATCAGGAGATAGCGGAGAATATTCTTGCATCACATTTATAAAGGATGTGTTGATTTTATCGCATAAAATTTTTCATCGTTATCTAATTCTGTAGATAACATGTCTTCAATTTTTTTCAGTTAAATTCATAGTTTCCACTGGGTTGTTTGACCTCTTGCCACCACTTATTAGGTTTTGCATTTAGCAAAAATTTGCATTTTGCATTAAATACAAAATTGTATCATCAGCATTCACATTGTGGGTTTTAAGTTTTCATCAGATAAAACACAACGCAATTGTGTAACTTTCAATATTTAATTTTTTTCGTGAATACTCAAACGCTGTTTTTCAATATTAAATTTGCCAAAGATCAGATTAAATGAGTAAAGGAAGAAGAAAGTGAACGTAGCTAATCTAAATATTTTTCTGCGTCTGGTTTTTTTATTACGTTATGCATTATACCCAACAACAAGATGTTTACATTCCTCAGACAACTAAAAATTTTAATCAATTGTTATTATAATCAAGTGCTATTTCATGTGACCTTGGAAAAAATTTTGCATACGTATTCAGTTTTTTCGTTAAAAAGACTTTGTACAGAGTTCGTTTGAAAGGCGTTCGTTTCATTATAGTTCACAAAAACTGTAAACATTGTTCTGCGATTTAAAAGAAAGAAAGTGAGTATTTGAAAGATCATTAGGACAAATACCTTTAGTGTTGTTCTTTTTCGCGAGATGAAATAGGGAATTTGTTATGCGTCATTTGTCAAATCAAGTGCCGCACTTATAATGTACATCTTGTTAAATTGCACTATCTTTCATTTTATCCACAGAAAACCGCATTGGAAAGAAGGATACATTAAACAAGATTTTATTCTTCTTATTCGTTTTCAGCAGGTAGCTAATATGGCGAGAACAGAGGAATTCATTAACGAGGTACGGGAAAGATAAATTTTGTGATGATGTGATCAACCATCTTTAAAACAAGGCTTAGGAAATATTTTAAGAGTTCCATCAGGCAATGAGAACTACGAAAGTTATAGGAGTAATTTGCTTAGCTTTTCTTTTCTGCCCACGCAGGATTACGATTATTCAAACTTGCTGTCGATGATTCAATTATATATTTGCCAAGAGTTTATGGTAGTATTTGAACAAAAAAATGAAAATTAAATAAACCATGCAAACATCACATGTAAATATGTAGCAAGAAAGTTTGGTTTGTGTTATAGTTCATATGCTTCTTATGTAAGACGCAGTAGATGATCGCCAAACTATAACTGTCAACAATTGAAAGGTTTGTTGAAAATTGTGATTGTCTAACAGCGCATTATGGGTTGTCAGATGATTTTCACTTCATGATAAGAACATTATGGACCATAGTATTTGCTAGGTATTTTTTGTTCATTTTTAGCTTTCAAATTAAATTTTTAGTTACGAGAATTTGCAGATGTCATAGAAAAATCGAGAACAGCAATTGATGATGCTGATCTTCAATGTCTGATGAACTTGAAGAAAAAATATGCACAAGTATTTACGAAATCTGTATGTACAATTTTCAAACAGTTTTCCCTTCAATCAACCATTTAAATAAACTCGCTTTTAAGGTTGAATGTCAACATGTAGTGTTATTTCGCTTGTGATTTAATGTATAGAATTTTTCACTGGAAAAATGTACTTGGGCAATTATGAGCAGAAGGTTTGAAGTTTTAGTGTTTAATTGTTGTTGAATTTTGTATTAACTTTTATTATGTGCACCATAGATTCTCCGGTTCCATTCCCCTCAAAACTACAAATTCTTGTTGCAGATAGTGTATTTTTAAAGTGAGTCTTTCCCTAAACAACACAGCTCTTTCGTACTTGTACATTTGATACGTTACATGTGTATATTTTATTATTGCTTGGTTATTTGTCAATTGCAGCCGAAAAATTTGCAGAAGATCAAGAGAGAAGGGCTTGCACACGAACCAGGTACAAACAGTAAGGTATGTTTATGAATTATTATGATGAATCCAAAACCTTTATAAATTATGGTTATAGTAAATTACGAACATGCAAATTTTGGTTATGATGTCAGGATGATTTCATTTGTGGAGAGTGTCGAAAGGGCGAAGATATCTCTAACAATACAGTGCTTTCAGTAAAGTAACCTGTAAATTCTTCAGTGAATCTTTTGAATTCTAAAACTATGGACCAACTGAACAAAAGCTTTTTAAATAACTAGCACTAAAAGCAAGGCTTGAGAATGTGAAAACACATTTCAGTAACTGATTGAGGAGCAACCACATTAGTTTAATAAGCTATGTAAGCTATCGGTTTGTTTGCTAGTGTTTTTCACGTGTTTTCCTGAAAAAACCAATTGTCGAGGAATTACTAAGTCCACCTTGTTTTTTTCAGAGCACAATCTTTACTCCTTCATCTTTGATGTCAAAAATATCATTTTGGAAAAACTCGAAAGAGAAACGGCTTGGTTCTAACCAGGTAAATGTTTTGGTAACAACTTCATGATATCAAAATCATTTATCACTTGACATTCATCATCGCTAGCTGTCATTAATGACTATAACATATCATTTTCGTTTTATTTTATACTAAATCTTAATTTTACACAACTTCACACGTCTTTTTCTTCTTGATTCTGACAAACAAACGGAGCTTACCTCAATTTTCTGTAAATTCTCTTAAAACGTAACTGGTTTCAGTAGATGTATCTAATATTGGCATTACTGTATGCTACAGGCATTTTAGGAATGAAAATCCATTGGTGAAATATTCAAATAATCTCAATAATCTCAATCAATTATCGTTTATAGATTTTATCATGGCAATTTTCTCTGTAATTATTTTAGTTAGCTGATGCATGTAATTGTGAATTTGCTTTTCAAATTATCAAATAATTACCTCAAATTTTCAAATTATCAAATAATTACCTGCAAAAACTCATTCAATAATCTCTATGTGAAGGAGATTCAAAGTACCCATTGAACAAAAAATACTAACATTTACAAGATTAAAGTCAGCTTTATACTCTTGGTTTTAAAGTAATTGATACTGTTTTGTACCTAAAGTATATAATATGTTTTAGGTCTCCGACTGGATCCAGTAGGAGTCCTTGCATGTAATCACGCACCATGTGGTAGCAATGCAATGATGACGTTGCTGAAAGAGGAAGGCGCAAATATGTGCCCTACAAGGACATCGCAAAATTGATGAAGTCTTTAACGATAAAAATTGCGGAGGAGATTACTGTAATGTACCGTCGTTCAAGTCCAGGTATCATTTGAAGACTTAGTGGAAATGTTAAAAAAAGTTGACAAAATGATGATCTTTAAATGTCCATTACGTTGTGTATAAATATGAGAGAAGGTTCCCTGGAACCAATATTCCCTGATTTGGATGGCAACAACACGGATGTGTTAGAAAAGCAAAGGAGAAGTTAAAATCTTCAAAGAATACAGCAGCAATTTTGAGATGTGTCACAGAAGACCAGCCACTGTTTGAACTTGATCAAGGACGAAAGAACTGGAGAGGTTCACATTTCCGACGGACTTATGGAACCAACGAAATCCAAGGCTTCGAGAATGTTCTCAGTTTACATCTGTTTGTGCTGTCAAGAAAGGGCGAAAAGATCGTGATCGCTGAAAGAATGGTCCAACTGTAAAATGGACAAATGTGAAGCGGAATATAAATCTGGTCATGCAATAATATCAAGGAGTTAAAGAGAGCTTAAGACTCCATATATTCAACGACGTTGTACAAATTAAAGTCAGTTTTATACGTCGCATTTTACATCAGTCAATGCATTCAAAACAAAAGATAATGAGGAATTTTATCTAATTTTCTTTCGTCTTTTCATCCAGCTGTACAGTAAATCCTGGGAAAATTACAGGAATTTTACACTTTCTGCACGTGACAGTTTTACATATGTCCGAAGTCGTTACAAAGTTGAGAGAAAATACCGCTTGCATAGGTCGGCACTAGATAATGGTTAACAGACGTACGCCTGCACATTTATGATTTTATGTCAGCAGCCAGTATTATACAAATTGACAAGTTTCCTTATAATCCATAGCCTAGAATGCTTCCTTCATATAAAATGTACGAATGACGATCGCCTTTTTTAACAAACTAAATACAGACAAAATGCAAAATACTAAAAGTTTCTGTTCAAGTTTGAATAAATATTCTTTCTTTAATCTTTTTCTACATTGTATATTGACCATATTGGGCATTGGCAGTATTATACTTCATATGTATTTTTATTGTATAATCACATCACAAACAATGTAGTGTATGTATTCAAAATATTCCAAAGTAACTAAACGCCTTAAGAAATATAATGAAGTATCATAAAGAGAAGTATAAATGGCTTGTTGTT